>NW_015386980.1:228547-234622 GCF_001527695.2 Protobothrops mucrosquamatus
AATAATAATAATAATAATAATAATAATAATAATAATAATAATAATAATAATAATAATAATAAAGTTGGAAGGGACCTTGAAGGTCATCTAGTCCAACCCCCTGCTCAGGCAGGAAACCCTATACCATTTTGGACAAATGGCTGTCCAGTCTCTTCTTAAAAACTTCCAGTGTTGGAGCATTCACCGCTTCTGGAGGCAGATTGTTCCACTGGTTAATTGTTCTCACTGTCCATAGGAAGAGCTCACAGGAGGCTTCTGGATAGAAGATTTATTTGTTCAAAATGAAAATAAGATTTCATCACTTCCTCTGCCCCATATGGCAGCGATTCTAAGGAAATCACTGGTACCTTGGACATTTTAGGAGAGAGCAACATATGTTTCAGGTCCAGCTACTGCTCAGCTGAGTTCCTAACCTACATGCAGAACTCACCTGCCTCCTCTCTTGAATAATCATGAGAAGAAAGATGACCTATGTTGCCTATTTTTGCTTTCTTAGCTTATCCTAGCCACCACTGAAACACTGAGCCTGAAGAAATTGCCTGTCTTAAGAAGTATTCTTTGAGAGACTCACACTGATACTTTTGTTAACAGAAAAGTAATCTTAGAAACAAGAATGGCAGAGCTGAAACTATATTGTGAGATGATGTAGACCACACAGAAAGCAATGCAATTATATACCTATTTTCTGGAGTGCAACAAAACTTCTACAGACAGTTGTATCGCAGACATCAAAACTGTAGTATTGTTAGTTTTATTTGTGGAAACTACTGGGGGAAATGCATGCTATTTATATTAGTAGAGAAAAAGGAAAGAGTGATTATATACTGATACACTGAACTGAGAGGTTATGATTTGATAAGCTTACCTAATAAAATTGGATTTTGAAATTTATAAGAGAGCTTCCAAGTTCTAAGAAGAAAGTATGGGAGAAGAGGCATTCCACTATTTTTTTGTGTGCTCTAAAGCATTGATGAGCAGGAAAAATGTGCCCCTAAATTTAGATACTAGATTTAGACATTAGTCCATGAGCATTATACTTAAATCTGCAGTATTTTTGTTCTTTTTTGGGTGATGATGATATATTTCAGTTTCAGATGTCTTTTCTTCACAAGAAATAGGGTGTTCCACACTAGAAAGAGAGAAATGTTTGTATGTAGAATTTCCTTATAAATTTCAGAAGAAGCTTTACTTCAGTTGGAATGGCACCTCCTTTGCTTAAAAATAAAGAACAATTGCATTTCACTAGAGATTTTCTGTTTCATGCAGCTACCTGAACGATCATTTCTTCACCTACACTTTCTATTCAAGGTGTCAGCAGTCTTCTAATCCCAAATGTCAAAATATTTTTTTTTCTGCTCAGGTCAGTGTAGCTGACAGGTAATATTTTTTCTTCTCGTGGATGACATCCACAAACAAATTGAACATTGCTCATAGCACTATAAATGCAGGAAATAATTTCGGAGAAAAGGATCTGGGTAACCAAGAAAAAACTGAAAAAGAGAAAAAAGAGAAGTGAAAAAAAATTATTGGAAGCCACTGGAGAAGATTGATTAAAGGTGTTTGCTCTGGGCACGGTGAACAAATTTAGAAAGCAAGCTTAGAAAATATAGCACCCAGAACTCTAGATTCCAATATCTCTTCACTAAATTGAACTGCTCAGGAAGAACCACTGTCATTTTGGCCAATTCTTTTGTTCTATTTAATGGTAGAAGGATCCTAAAAACAATCATATTCACACAGGGTCTTCTAGGATCTTCTCAACTGAGAGTCAAGATTGAGACTTATTTTTGTTCAGGGCATAGCCTTGGGGAATTCTTCTTTATGTTTGAAGTAGAGACCGAGGCTAATAATTGCTAATTTCGTCTCCCTGATACAAAAGAGAAATGTCTTTCTGCCACTACCCTAGTATCATATGATAAAAGAGAGCATTAGAAATAAAAAGGCCTTTTATACTGCTGCAAAAGATAGGACAAGACAAAACTAACCATTTTTGTCTCTTTAAATTTCTTTTTATTTACTGCAGACTTGCACAACCTGAAAACCCCAAGACATCCTTGAATTNCAAGTAAAATGTCAAGGGGCTCTAAGCCAATGTTCTACAAGGTACCTTTGGAGCTTTTCACCTTAGGGCAAGCTGAAAACACTAATGAGATGAGTAAAATAGACAGGATCTCAAGTAAATGGAGATGAAATTTCTTTCATAATATTAGAACAAACAGGATTTTTTGCTTGAAATAGCAGCTGTAAAGTAATCTTTTTTTATATGGTTTGTGGCACAAGAGAGGAGAAAGACTCCTCCCTCTTATACAATTCTTCTCACCCTCCCTGTACATACTTGTCAGGTTTTAAAAGCCTAACATACTAGTTTCCTTCAGCCAATTAGCATACATTATAGTTTGGTCTTTAGATTTTGACAGATACTGCTTGCCTTTAATCTCTTCACACTATATATTGGTAACTGATTGGAGAGTTAGAATCAAAGAGAAAACCCATTACAAACTGACCTGAGATTGAAAGAAATGAGGAACAAATCCTGTTGTCATGAGGTTCACCAACATCAATAACATAAACTAAGACCTGATCTGCCTTTATTAAAGGATTAGTTCTGCCTTTATCCACATAGGTTGCATTCTTAAGCTGATTTAATAATTCTCCTATAAAGACGTTTGTAAATCAAGCCTGCAAGGATGTTATAGGCTTACAGAAATATGTATATAATAGTGTAAGTGATTGGGTTGTTAGGGAATCAGGATAGAAAACATTTTTGTAGCATAATAAATAAATGAGTATATTTCATATTCATTGGCAATGAATCAGCTAAAAGCTCACTCCTCTTGAATGTATATCTGATAATAAAAGCTGTTCTTGCAAACATTCATTACCATTTATAAAACCATAAGTCTTATTCAGGGGTCCTGCCCAAACAAGGCTATTGAACATGAAGGAGAGATTGAAGCCACACATAATGGTTTTTGCTTCGAAATTGTGTCCAATGCCCACTTTCTTCTTCCAATGTTACAACCTAAGGGTTGTAACAGTATGTACAGTATGAGGAAGAATCTGGCTGATCTTCCATATAGCATATTTCAATCAGTCCATCTTTATCTCTTCTTGGATGAATTTTTACTAATTCTAAATATTCTAATTATAGTAGGATAGTCAGCTTTATAGCCTTAATAATAACTTTCCTGTCTAGGAGGATCTGAACAGACTTGAACACTGGGCGCTATCTAACAAAATGAAATTCAGTAGTGAAAAAAGTAAGTTTCTACATTTAGGCAAGAAAAACCAAATGTACAGGTATAGTATAGGGGGTACCTTGCCCAATAGTAGTAACTGTGAGGGGGATCTCGGAGTCCTAGTGGACAATCATTTAAATATGAGCCAGCAGTGTGCTGCAGCTGTCAAAAAAGCCAACACAGTGCTAGGCTGCATTAACAGGGATAGAATCAAGATCACGTGAAGTATTAATACCACTTTACAATGCCTTGGTAGGCCACACTTGGAATACTGCATCCAGTTTTGGTCACCACAATGTAAAAAAGAGTACAGAGAAGAGCAACAAAGATGATTAGGGGACTGGAGGCTAAAGCATATAAGGAACGATTGCTGGAATTGGGTATGTCTAGTTTAATGAAGAGAAGGACGAGGGGGGACATGATAGCAATGTTCCAACATCTCAGGGGCTGCCACAAAGAAGAGGGAGTCAAGCTATTTTTCAAAGCACCTGAAGGCAGGACAAGAAGCAATGGATGGAAACTAATCAAGGAGAGAAGCAACCTAGAACTTCCTGACAGTTAGAACAATTAATCAGTGGAACAACCTGCCTCCAGAAGCGGTGAATGCTCCAACACTGGAAGTTTTTAAGAAGAGACTGGACAGCCATTTGTCCAAAATGGTATAGGGTTACCTGCCTGAGCAGGGGGTTGGACTTGATGACCTCCAAGGTCCCTTTCAACTTTATTATTATTATTATTATTATTATTATTATTATTATTATTACTATTTATTTATGTTTTGCTGAATCAGTCAGTTGATTTGAGCTGCAATTGCATTTTCTTGTTTTATTATTTTTCTGTTTTTAATTGTCTTTATCTGAAAGAAACATTATTTTCCCCTAAATTATTTTCCTTTAAAATAATACAAATGTCTCAGGTTTGTTCAAATTATGTTAACATATACTAATTGGAGGTGGGGGTGGGCTTGGCTAGGCATTTTGCATATCTTGACTACACATCTAGAAAACTATAGTTAATAGATGAGAATGATAATAAATAAATAGCAAGAGCCAATTTATCTTAAATTCTGAACCAGAAATTGGCAATGGTGGCCTTCATGATAATACTTTGCCATAAAATCTAACTAGCAAAGCCAAGGTTGACAGTGCTGGGACCTGAAATCTATCAAGGACTGTGGTTTCTATTTATAGGTAAATTTCTTATCATTCCCATATCCCTAAAAAAAAGCTGTGAAGATTAATGTCCATTCCAGAAGAGTTAGGACTCATACTCATTTCCCCTTCACTACAGCATAAATATGCTCTCATAATCATTTTTATATGACATATACTTATGACAGAGCTTTGCTCTTATCCTCAACCCAGAGCAGAGGCCACTTAAAATTGTTTCTAACTCTTCCAGTTTTGCCCGGGGAATAAATCTAGCATCGATCACTGATTATGTGTTTGATGTTATAGTCAGAGACTGTGTTCTGCCCAGCTCCTATTGGTCATTTTAGGATGTTGTAGACATGTCCCTCCTTTCTAGTTGCCATCACTCCCTTGATGTCCATTTTGGCTTTGGATTGCAGAAGAGAGGACACTGGTTTCTGCAGAAGCATCTGCTTGAACAGTCCCTGACCAGAACTTTCCAAAGTGCTTGCCAAGTTTTATGTAAACTCTTTATATACCCAGCTTGTCAGCTTTTTCAAGTGCTAGACCTGCTCTTTCAACACAGCTCTAGATAGGCTTACATTTCCCAGAAGGATGATTTAAATTCAGAAAAGGAAGCTGGTTTAACTATGTGCATGCTACTAGTTCTGTCATCAATGAGTGCATTATTATATTTTTACCATTGATGCAAGCAAGTGGTTTCATTTGACTGTATTTTTATTATTTTACTATTTGCAGGGATGGCAGCATCATTTTGTCCATTGCATGTGCTATTTCAAGGTGTTGGCCCACTGCTATTCCTTTGTACTCAATGGGGGTCTTGTTTATTAGTTTTCCCTTCCTGTTTTTATCCTGTGCCCTTCTTCTGTCCCTGTGATCCATCAGCTAGGCTAGTTTTGGGTATGGGCTTAACTGCTCACAGGTTGCAAGTACAGCAATCCAGCTCCTAAGTCAGGCAACTTCATAGACAACTTATCACACCACTCATAACATCTGCCTATACTTGTCTGTTCCACCAGATATCAAAGAGCAAAATTGATAGTTGTTTTTCCTGCAAGAAGGTAATATTAGTTGAATGGGAGAAAATGCCAGGAGAAACCCTCCCTTACTTTTCTAAACTTATTCTTCATTAAAACCCTAAGATCAGTCCTGTTAATGACCTCATTACTGCAGTAGACTAGAGCTCCGCCATTAAAATAACAACGTTTATGCAAGTTTCCTTTTTTTAAGTTTATGGACGGTTGGATGCCATTAATAGTCTGGCTCAGAACAAATTCAAAGGGAAGACCGGCATGGCTTCAACCAAACCAGTGTTGGTGGAACTTTCAAAAACTTTGTTTTTACTTTACATCTAAATGCTACAGAAATTAGTACATTGATGGAAAATGTATTGACTGGTTTTTCCAGACCTTTTAGAGATGGGTAATTTTTGTGGCAATTGTTGAATAAAGCTGAAACATTTGCTACCAGCTGTTTAAAATTAGATACAATGTGAGTCATTACAGAGGCAATTTTGTTTTCTTTCTCCATGGAATGTGGATAAAAATACGACAGCCAGCAATAAAGTCATCCAGTGAGTATTCCTGAGCTTAAATTGGACAAGCCCTTTTTTAGGTTAAATTTTATGACTCATTAAATATTATGGGTAACATGATCATCTGTGTGGGTTTTATTTTTTCTTTATT
>NW_015386980.1:234753-244655 GCF_001527695.2 Protobothrops mucrosquamatus
ACAATGTGAGTCATTACAGAGGCAATTTTGTTTTCTTTCTCCATGGAATGTGGATAAAAATACGACAGCCAGCAATAAAGTCATCCAGTGAGTATTCCTGAGCTTAAATTGGACAAGCCCTTTTTTAGGTTAAATTTTATGACTCATTAAATATTATGGGTAACATGATCATCTGTGTGGGTTTTATTTTTTCTTTATTTTTTTTTAACCCATTAGACACGGGCTGGCACACTTTATTGAGTACACTGGGATATTCCTATGAACTCAGACATTTAATTTCACAGTTTATGTTATCCTATAAAAATTATTATAGATATTATAGAGAGAAAATAGAAATAATGCCAAGATCTGCTGGCAACTTCTTCCTGGAATATGGTTACATAATGGAAATTATGCTGGCAGTTTTTGGGAGAGTTTTGCCTTGATTCAATGTATGTGCTTCACAAGAATGCCCCGTGTAGTGCAATCATGTGCATACCAACTCAGAAACAAGTTCAATGAGAATTCTCAGGTAAATTTTGACTGGATTGTGGCCTTGATGTATCCACATACTGTTTTCTTGTTTCTAATACATTCTTGCTTGCAGGGATCAAATAACTTAGGTCATGCACTTACCCAAGATTCAATATAATAATAATAATAATAATAATAATAATAATAATAATAATAATAATAATAATAATAATAATAATAATAATAATAATAATAAAGTTGTAAGGGACCTTGAAGGTCATCTAGTCCAACCCCCTGCTCAGGCAGGAAACCCTATACCATTTTGGACAAATGGCTGTCCAGTCTCTTCTTAAAAACTTCCAGTGTTGGAGCATTCACCGCTTCTGGAGGCAGATTGTTCCACTGGTTAATTGTTCTCACTGTCCATAGGAAGAGCTCACAGGAGGCTTCTGGATAGAAGATTTATTTGTTCAAAATGAAAATAAGATTTCATCACTTCCTCTGCCCCATATGGCAGCGATTCTAAGGAAATCACTGGTACCTTGGACATTTTAGGAGAGAGCAACATATGTTTCAGGTCCAGCTACTGCTCAGCTGAGTTCCTAACCTACATGCAGAACTCACCTGCCTCCTCTCTTGAATAATCAGGAGAAGAAAGATGACCTATGTTGCCTATTTTTGCTTTCTTAGCTTATCCTAGCCACCACTGAAACACTGAGCCTGAAGAAATTGCCTGTCTTAAGAAGTATTCTTTGAGAGACTCACACTGATACTTTTGTTAACAGAAAAGTAATCTTAGAAACAAGAATGGCAGAGCTGAAACTATATTGTGAGATGATGTAGACCACACAGAAAGCAATGCAATTATATACCTATTTTCTGGAGTGCAACAAAACTTCTACAGACAGTTGTATCGCAGACATCAAAACTGTAGTATTGTTAGTTTTATTTGTGGAAACTACTGGGGGAAATGCATGCTATTTATATTAGCAGAGAAAAAGGAAAGAGTGATTATATACTGATACACTGAACTGAGAGGTTATGATTTGATAAGCTTACCTAATAAAATTGGATTTTGAAATTTATAAGAGAGCTTCCAAGTTCTAAGAAGAAAGTATGGGAGAAGAGGCATTCCACTATTTTTTTGTGTGCTCTAAGGCATTGATGAGCAGGAAAAATGTGCCCATAAATTTAGATACTAGATTTAGACATTAGCTCATGAGTATTATACTTAAATCTGCAGTATTTTTTGTTCTTTTTTGGGTGATGATGATATATTTCAGTTTCAGATGTCTTTTCTTCACAAGAAATAGGGTGTTCCACACTAGAAAGAGAGAAATGTTTGTATGTAGAATTTCCTTATAAATTTCAGAAGAAGCTTTACTTCAGTTGGAATGGCACCTCCTTTGCTTAAAAATAAAGAACAATTGCATTTCACTAGAGATTTTCTGTTTCGTGCAGCTACCTGAACGATCATTTCTTCACCTACACTTTCTATTCAAGGTGTCAGCAGTCTTCTAATCCCAAATGTCAAAATATTTTTTTTTCTGCTCAGGTCAGTGTAGCTGACAGGTAATATTTTTTCTTCTCGTGGATGACATCCACAAACAAATTGAACATTGCTCATAGCACTATAAATGCAGGAAATAATTTCGGAGAAAAGGATCTGGGTAACCAAGAAAAAACTGAAAAAGAGAAAAAAGAGAAGTGAAAAAAATTATTGGAAGCCACTGGAGAAGATTGATTAAAGGTGTTTGCTCTGGGCACGGTGAACAAATTTAGAAAGCAAGCTTAGAAAATATAGCACCCAGAACTCTAGATTCCAATATCTCTTCACTAAATTGAACTGCTCAGGAAGAACCACTGTCATTTTGGCCAATTCTTTTGTTCTATTTAATGGTAGAAGGATCCTAAAAACAATCATATTCACACTGGGTCTTCTAGGATCTTCTCAACTGAGAGACAAGATTGAGACTTGTTTTTGTTCAGGGCATAGCCTTGGGGAATTCTTCTTTATGTTTGAAGTAGAGACCGAGGCTAATAATTGCTAATTTCATCTCCCTGATACAAAAGAGAAATGTCTTTCTGCCACTACCCTAGTATCATATGATAAAAGAGAGCATTAGAAATAAAAAGGCCTTTTATACTGCTGCAAAAGATAGGACAAGACAAAACTAACCATTTTTGTCTCTTTAAATTTCTTTTTATTTACTGCAGACTTGCACAACCTGAAAACCCCAAGACATCCTTGAATTACCAAATGTGGTTCCCAATATGTAATTTTTAATGGAAGAAAAGGGGAAAATGCATGACTGGAGACTAATAGTATTAGTGCCATTAAAGTTTAATTTAATTTAAATATAAATCAAATCAAAGTTAATCTTAATCTTGGTCCCACTCATTACTTTTTATAATGAATGGAGTCCCAGAGGCCATGAAATCCAAGTGCAGCCTTCAGCCTGAAAAAGTTATGTGGCTCTGCTTTATTGTAAATAATGAAGTGTGCAACTTAGTTTTGAAAAATGAAAGCAATTAAGAATTGGATGTGAGTAACACAAGACTGAACATAAGAAAGTATCAAAATGGGAAGTGGCTTTGCAGAAATAGTACTATGAGAAAAGAGCCAGTCACAAAATTAGATCATTGGGGACAGATTTGAAAAATAGGAACAGCTGCCTTGTAATCTCATTACATATCTGGATGAGAGCCATGAACATGTTGGGCTCTTTTTATCCATGAAGGACAACATATACCAACATTTTTGTTATCCTACCTGGTGTCTGTGATGAGATCAGGTTATTTCAATGAACAGTAATGAGAAAGAATATGACATGAGGCTTGGTTAAAGTTCCTTTAATTTGTGACTCGCCATGCCCGAAGGCTTCCATTTTGCAATTGAGAAAACTGGTAACTTGTTTTCTCATAAGCCATCACCAGGAGGTTAAACCAAAAAAACTTTCCATGCTTGCTTCTGTAAAACAAATCGGGATCTAATTTCTGGAGTAAATAATATGTGGAAAGACAGGGGAATAGGAATTATATCAAGAAACTCCCTTAGCAATAATTCATGGAATCCATGCATGGGAGGGATACCCAAATGAATAAATAAAACAGTAATAGCAGAAGATGAGGGATTTAATCACTAGATGGAAATGTTTGGAATTTTTTTCTAAAGATGGAGAATGACCTATGTATTTTAATAATAATGATGATGATGATGATGATGATGATGATGATGATGAGGATGATGATGAGGATGATGATGATGATGATGATGATGATAAAGTTGGAAAGGACCTTGGAGGTCATCTAGTCCAACCCCCTGCTCAGGCAGGAAACCCTATATCATTTCGGACAAATGCTGTCCAGTTTCTTCTTAAAAACTTCCAGTGTTGGAGCATTCACCGCTTCTGGAGGCAGGTTGTTCCACTGGTTAATTGTTCTAACCGTCAGGAAGTTTCTCCTTAGTTCTAGGTTGCTTTTCTCCTTAATTAGTTTCCATTCATTGCTTCTTGTCCTGCCCTCAGGCGCTTTGGAGAATAGCTTGACTCCTTCTTCTTTGTGGCAGCCCCTGAGATATTGGAACACTGCTATCATGTCACCCCTCGTCCTTCTCTTTGTTAAACTAGACATACCCAATTCCAGCAACCGTTCCTTATAAGTTTTAGCCTCCAAAAAGGCTGAAAATATTTTTAAAGGTAACCAGTTACATTAAATACCATGTAGTCTTGACACTTGTATCAAAAAGTACATCCTAGTAATTCTGGATCCTTCGCTTATCAATCTACAAATCCAATATTTTGTAAAAAGATTGTTTTAATCCTTACAAAATTCTCCAAAGATCAACAAGAATGCCTGACTTGAACATAATGAAAAATATTATTGTTACAGGCACAAACCTCCTCCTCTCTTTTCTTCTTGTCCATCACATGTATAAGACGATGGGACTCTATTTTCATTTTCAGTTAATCTTATTTAGTTTTATTGTGCAGAATGTTTCCAGTTTTAACTGTGAGCTATGTGAATATGTTTCAATGTAGACAGGAATCAATATACAGCTATGGCAGACAGGAAACATGACCATATAAATAAATTATATTTAATTGTAAAGCTACATCAACAAAATCTTGCAAGTCTGAAAGTACAAGTCTCCCACCCTCACTTTTACCATCCAAGAACTTATGGATGGTACCTTTTGAGCCTCTTGCTCCATCCATTATGCAACTGCAGACTGTGCTACCTCTTATCTGACCATTCTCTAGGCAGCATCTCTCCTTCCTGTCTTCCTAGGTCTTTACCACATATCATTAGAATTTAACCCCAACCCCGAGTGTCCTACCGGCACTAGCGCCCCAAGCATCCTGCCGGCACTAGCGTCACCCTTCCCCTGAGCATCCCACCAGCACTAGCACCGCTCCGAACATCCTGCCAGTGCTAGCGCCGCCCCACCTGAGAGCATCCCACCAGCACTAGTGCCGCCCATGGCATCCTGTCAGCACTAGCGCCACCCCATTTGCAGCACTCATGCCCATGCAGCCCTGTTTCCACCTGCACATGTGCTCACGTGCGCCTGTTTGCATGTGCTTGCGTGTGGCCCATTTGTGCGGGCACGCGTGGAGCTCATTTTTGTGTGTGCAGGTGCACAGCCCATTTGTGCACACGCACATAGCAGTGCCTGCCTCCCTTTCCGGGCCACCAAACTAAAAAGATTGGAGACCTCTGTTGTAATGGGTCTAACTTGCAAGTAAAAGGGCCCATAGCAAGGAACATTATGGTTGGATATTTCTTCTATCTGATTGGATTAAACTACAATACAGTGAAACTTATAATTCTGTACAGCAACTTATTGGAAAATTATAATGTATTTGCCATAAGCATTGATGTACTGTGTTCCACATGCAGATTTTTGAAAAAGATGCTTCTTTTTTAATGAATTCTTTACAGTGATGTCCTTGAAGTGCAGGTTGTTTAGGAAGAGGATACAAGACAATTCTTTTCTAGTCTTGGCTTGGACAGCTGCTTAAGAAAAATAAACTGACCTAAAGTCAACACAATGACCTATTTTCTATAAATTTATACTCATGGAGTATCTGTATTCGTTTTAAATATATTGATGGCCTTGATGAAAAATCTGTTAAATACCAAGTTAAATACCAACGCCTAGCAGTTGCTGCTAGCATAGCCAGTAGTAAAAAAAAATGTAAGTTGTCAAAATATGTAGGAGCTCATATTATCCATTATTCATTATTCAAGCATATTTTTTTCTGGATCCAAAGCCTCGCAAGATGCTTACCAGATAATCATTAGGTGGCAACTAAGAAATACAGAACCATTTAGTAGTTATCTGGATTTTCACAGCCTGAATCTGATAGTTTTAATTATATTTTGGCATCTTCTGAGACTTTAGGACCAGAAAGAAGCATAAGCTGACATAATACCTTCTCAAATAGTTACTTGTAATATATTTATTTAAGCAATAATCCATTCATATTTACCAGTTAATAGCCTACACGATGACAATGTTTAGAAGCTTGTTTTATATCAAGTGTTACATGGTAAAAGAACATATTTGACTCTTAAGGCCATAATAGTTAGTGATGCTGTGATGCCTTTGGAGGTGGGGAAGCCTAACATTTCTAACATCTTTTAGTTTTGTTTGTTTGTTTGTTTTTAATTAAAATATATTTGTGCAATCTTTCAGAGGTAGAAATTGAAAGATTCTCAGTGGATCCAGAAATGGAACTGCTGGTCTATATGATAAGACCCTGGGTTTTAACAGCTCCAAGTTAAAAATAATTTCTCACATATTTCTGTTGTTTTGAAAAATTCACTGGGTTTGTTTTATACACACACACACACACACACACACACACACACACACACACACACACACTTATATATATATTTATACACACACACACACAATTTTTCTTCTATAAAGAACATAATATAATATTTCTCTTCTAAAGTTATGTTTTTTTGTTCAAATAATCATTATTTTAAAATGTCCCCAGAGGTATAACATATATTCTAAGATATAAATAGGAATGGGCTGGGGTCAAAACTATGCAGCCCCCAATAACCTTTTAAACACCCATTTTTGGTAGCAAAATTCCAGAGGCAATATAAATGAGCCTGTTCAGCACAATCAGCTATTTCTGCAAAGCCAGCAAAACTTACTTCCAAGTCAGCATACATAGGATTAATGCCATATTTCTCTCTGACTATCCCAGTACTTTTTGTATGTGATTGTGTGTCCGTGTGTGCATGTGTGCCAGTCATCTATTTATTTAACACCTTTCTATATCATTGTTCAGTTACAAAGCAGCTTACAAAGATATGGTAATGTGGCCATCCTTATCCTGAAGCTTGGAATCAAAAAGGCATTCTGAAAGCAATTGAGTGTATAGATAAACCACTAATCATACTCTTCATTTTAAATTATGCTTTTCACCAGAAAATGAATGTATAAATCTAGACAGGATTATTTGAGACTGCAAATTGTAAAGCATAACTGAAACTGATGATTCATCTTGTCTCGGTTAAATGCTCTGGTGATCTTCAATTGTTCAAACTGACAGTTTTGTTACTACCTGAATGCAATTATAGACATTGTCTCTGTCTCTGTACTGTAGTGAACTAATCAAGGGTAGTGGACCTTTTTGTGATTGAATGCCATTTGATGAAGCCACTCCCATTAACTCCATTTTGAAAATAGAGGACACTTAGAGAAAAAGAAAGGTATAATAATTGGTGAAATACAATATATTGGGCATGTCTGCCTGCCCATCCTTATATAAGAATACAAAAGAAGGAGGAAAATAAGTAAGGCTTTAGATGCTCAGTTAATTACTGTTGTCATTGTTACAAGAGGAATTGATAAAAATAACTAGAGATAGATACTGAAACTTATTTCTTCAGATCACACACACATACACACACACACACACACACACACACAGAGAGAGAGAGAGAGAGAGAGAGAGAGAGAGAGAGAGAGAATGCAGTTGACTTTTAGAGGCTAGTTTCCAATTTTTCTTCATGGGCAACAAATTTGTGATTGCTGTTTTTGCACAGAGAGATGATCCATGTCTGGTGGAATTGGAATTTTCCTATTCCTTTTCACTGACTAAACTGCTTATCAAGTGAGCAAGTCCAGATCTTCATACAGGTATATACCACATGCTGTTATATATGAACACATGAACAAATGAAGAAAAGTAAATTTCTCCTTTCTTTCTTTCCCCCCCATTGTATTATAAGTGATAATGTTCAGGATTCCAAGCATTCCATTCAAATTCTCCATTTGCCTTTTCTCTTTCTTTCTGGCTGACCAAACAATCAGGATTCCGTTTTCACTGAATATACATGGTTCCTCTTCTGCAATTCCTGCCCAAGTTTTGTTTCCTCTTGGGGCTTTATGAAATGTTAATTAGGCACACGCCCTTCAGAGAGACAACTTGGTGTAGTGATTAAGGCATCAAGCTAGAAACCAGAGAATTATGAGTTCTAGTCCTGCCTTAGGCACAAAGCCAGATGGTGATCATGAACTAGTCAGCCTCTCTCAGTCCTAGGAAGCAGGCAATAGCAACCCGCTTCTAATATTTTGCAGAGAAAACTACAGGATATGTCCAGATAGTCACCATGAGTTGACACTGACTTGAACACACACACACACACAACACACAACACACACACACACACAGAGGGAGAGAGAGAGAGAGAGAGAGATTTCTTCCTCCTGTGGTAAAATGGATGGCCAATAAATTTAATAAATAAATAAAATGGAGTTTGATTTCTGGAGGCTTCATGGATTCTTGGGTAGGTCCACATAGTTTCCTTGGCAATAATACAGCATACTTTTTTCTGGAATGTCTTTTCACTCTCCAATCTCACTCGAGATTCCCTAGCGATCTCCAAGGCCATTTAGCTTTTTGGTATCTGCTAAAGTCACCTCAGTGTTTACAACATTTATAATCCTCCACTCCCCAACAAACAATAGCTATTCTTCTGACTGACTGAAACTATTTGGACTACATAATCAATGATAGTTCAAGACTAAACACTGCTTCTAGAGCAACGAATAAATGTGTATGCATGTGTATGTTTGCATACACAGTTTTCCTTGGTGAGAGGTAAATTCCCTCTGGTCATATATCTGATACCTTCTTTTAAAGAAATGTCAAGGCAGCAGTATGGAAAAATATAATTAAGTAAATGAACCTTACAGTTCAGTAATGCAGTGCAATCTTCTCTCTTCCCCCCCTCCCCCACCCACAATTTTCTATTTTCTGACAAGACATTGTTAGGCAATTAAAATAGGCTTCTTTTGTTATCCATGACAAGGCTTCATTTATATGCAAAACTTTTCTTTTAGTATTCGCCCGCTTCCCACGATTTGCTGCACTAGCAAATATATCCCTGGAAATGGAGCACAGCTCAACCTCTTCTAAGCACTAAACAACGTAAAATTAATATTTTCAAGAGAACATTAGACAGCCACTAGGAATTCTTTGTATAATATGATGTATTTCCACACAGGAAAATATGTATTTTTGCTTGGGTTCGTGGTATTCTTTTCCTGAAAATGTTGCATTCCAAACTAGGTAATATCACAGGCCTTTAAACAGCAGATAAGGGAGGATGTGGCAAAAAAGGAGGTGGGGATTCAATTGCATAGTTGTGGTGGGGTGTTGTTGTTTTTTTTGACCCACCCTGTAGACACCTCTGAATAATCTAACTTCAGATTAATTTTCTTTAAAGCAGGAATTGACCTTGTGCTGACATTGGATGCCTCAGTGCCTGCAACATCCCTAAATGGAAACCATCATAGTGATGGCTGAAATTTCTCAAAGTGCCAAATCGCCTGAGATTTTAGTGTCCTCATACATCTTGTGAAATATATCGGAAGTGCAATCATCAAAAACTTGCAAGATTTAATCATCTTGAAAAATTTCAGCCATTTATGTATGTATGTGTATTTTCTCATTACTTACTTATCTGCCACCATGCTATTGCATGAAATTGAACAGTATTGTCTGCTGCACTAGAGGATCCATGCTGGCTGCAGAGAGGGGTAAACCAATTAGGTTGTTCGTGCTGATAAAGCAGTGTAAGCTTATACCCCACTTTGCCTTGGTGACAGATTTGCCTAAAGTTTGCCAGACAAATTGTGTTTGCCAGGGAGGGGTCAATTTTTGCTACTAGATCCTATTGTTCAGTGACTGTCTAAATATTCTACACTCTCCCCGCAGTGAGAAGAGTCATGCTAATTTCTGCTGCTATAGACAACATTTCTTCTTCCTTCACTGATATGCATATCAAAGTAAAAAAAAAACATAAATCAAACTTTCTGCATTCTTGCATTGGGGAAAAAATTCCCAATGGTAGAATAGTCTGATTTAAAACAAATCTATGCCCTAGTGTAGAACTATTACAGAGTTTATATG
>NW_015386980.1:246158-254271 GCF_001527695.2 Protobothrops mucrosquamatus
ATTTTTGAATCAAAGCAAAGTTGTGGCTGCTCCAGTGCTGCTACATTACCACACCATGTGTCATTTGCAGCACTCCCTGCCAGTTTCCTACAGTACAAGGAAAGTCAGTGGAGAATCTGGCAGGAATTCAAAAGCTGCTCCCAATCTCACTGATTTTTTGCCCACCTGTGATCATTATATACTGCTCACAAAAATAAAGGGAACGCAAACCCCTTCAGTTCCATGGTAAAATGTGAGCAGTATATTTTTGTGAGCAGTATATTTCTCTGTTTAGGAAAGAAACAATGACCCAATAAGTCACAGATTGTCTAGTTTATTTCAAAAGTCACATGAAATGGGATTTCAATAGAAATTGCCTGTCATTAAAACTACAGTTGTTACAATTTCCTCTTCAAAGGGATCCTTGAATCAAAATTGATTCCTGGCAGTTGTGTGACCACATCCATGGAATGCATCCTCATGGAACTGCATTCATCAACAACATTCATTCTCTTTTGGGATGTAGTTTTGATTTCCCAGATTAGTTTATATTCAAAGAATTCCTGGAGGATCTCCCGTTCAGCCCCACCTCCTTCAGCATCCCTGTCCTCTTGTGCATCTGACTACATTCCCAAATGACATTCTTTGCAATTTGTGAGATTACATTAAACTGAAGAACCCATAAAAATGTTCATAGAATAAGAAAGAAAGGGAAAAGTTGGAGAGCATAATCATAATAAAAGGAATGACTTTTTCTTCAAAGTTATGTGCTAGTATTCAAGGGACTCACAGACTATATGTGTAGCATTTGCTTGAAATGCCTAATGTACAGTCTTCTAACCTAATATCAATGTAAAGTTACCACTGAGCTTACCCAGGAGATGATTATGGTAGATAGCATTGTAAGTGTTCAAGCAACAATTTTAATACAGTCTCTGTTGGAAAGATGCCATTTAGGTTTGTTTAATGTACTCTATTCAGCAGTGTGAACAAAGAAAAGGCTGGTGTTATTCATGCAGACAAGTGTCATGAAATCATTTGTCTTCCTCCTTTGTATGCATACATTGTGGGTTTGAGCCCACGTATGTGTGCAAAAGTGACTTACTGAACATTCTGTTCAGTTTTCAGGTCCTACTTGCTAGAAGATGTTTTTTCCCCCCAAAGTGCAAAGGCAATGTGATACTCAGGTGGTTTTGGCAATTCTATTTTTTACCTTATCACTGGCTTAATCATGTAAAGCACTGGTTACATTTTTTTAATTAAAAAAATGCAATCTGTAATGGTGGCTCATTCCAGGCCATCGTGCTATAGGCATGGCTTGATGTATCATCCTGAACTAGACAGGGGTTATAGCATACAAACAGCTGACAGGCCCAGTCATAAAATATAGGTGCTCTTTAGCACTGCCTCTGTGTTTCCAAGAGGTACAGTTTAAATGTTTAATTGAGTGGTACATAGGGAATGAATCAAGAAAAGCAAGGCATATATTCTTTTTGTTCTTTAAAGTAGAAAATGCTAGTAAAATGTGTTGAATCACACTACTTAAATATATTTTATCAGAACAGAATTTTTTTTGTATCTAGAATGTTTCTACTTTAGTTCTTTTAAGCTTGAGTTGAAAGGATCTAAAGGTGGAAATTCCTAGCACTCTTAATTCTACTTTTACTCTTTTACATTCTTACAAATCCCTCCTTAAAAAAAAGGTAGAAGTTCTAACTTGGCAGTCAAATTCTATAACGACTTATGAATTATTAACATATACCAATAACTTTATCCAAAATTCTGAGATAACTATTTAAAAAATTCAGTGCTACATCCAGTTTTTTTTAGAGATCTAGGAAAATCTTATTAAACAGTTTTCCTTTTTATTACACAAGAAATGGAACATCCAATTAGGTATTCAAAACCACAAAACACCCTTTTTAATCCTGCAGGGATGTTTATGGGCTGAAATAAAATTTCTGATAATTTTCATCCTTGACTATTTGCAGTTTTATTACAGGGGTTTTTTCTTACAATTCAACCTGTTTTCAGTAGGCAATTTCTGAAGGTAGAAAGCCATATGGGCCAACATACATTTTTAGTAATTCTTATGAAATAAAAATCTGTTACTTACTAGTTTAGATCCTGTTCAATGAACTGAATCCAACATTCAAAGAAATACAATTTTGAAAATGGCCCTGCAGCTTGATTCAGCTATAAAATATATACCTGCTATGGAAACACTGGACAGATTGCCCATTTAAATTCAGCATTACTGAGCTTAACATGTTGAACCTGTTGAAATTGGACAAAAATATGCCAGCATAAAATATAATTTTAGTGTTAGATGAAAACACCTTTTTTTTGGAAGAGCGTAAGATAGTGACAAATTCTGACAAAAGATATGAAAACTTAATATGTTTTAAGTTTAATAATAATAAAAAAGGTATTGGTGTTAGTCTTGAAGTGTGAGGACACGAACACCGACAACTTAGGTATTTATTTTACGTAGTCCTTTGTTATCAATAGCCACAGGGTAGTTGAACAACAATAATTATTATCCATGGATACAGTAAGCCAGAATTTCAGAAGAACATTTTTGCTATGATGATAAGCTTGCTTACAAATCTTTTTCAACTTTGTTCACTTTCACATATGTATTGCTTTTACTGCAACCTGACAGTCATCTCAGGAAAATTCCTCTTATTGTATTAAATGAAGATGATTGGGAGAATAGTAGCATATTTATGGGATAAAATGGGTGCCTATGAAAGGGTCCATAGTTGTATTCAGCAGTGTGTTACCTGTGCAAACTATTCTGGTTGACCATCGGTAATGAGAAAGCGAGAGGATGTGTAGTTATAAACCAATTTCTCCAATTTGCATGTTTTGAACACGTATGAATCTAATGGTCCATGTGTTCTCAATGTAGTTAGAAGATTCGGTACATTAAAACTGCTTTTATTTATTTTTCTGTATTATGAAATTTATCTGGCTCAGTTGTAGAAATATAACTTTGAATCTTGCTTTTCCAGCTTCAAACATTTTTTTTCAAGACATAATTTGCATGTCTCTTAGTTTATTAAAAGTTTTATCATGTTAACATTGTAATGGTAGAGAAGTATTTGCCCCAAGCTAATACTGTTAAAAGCTTGTTCATAAGAAAAATGGAATGGAGAGGGAGGACAAAAAAGTCTTATTTTTAATGACAAGTTTAATTTTCAAGTTTTGGCAACCAATACTTCTGAAAGTTCAGAAGTCAAATTCCTTGTTCCAAGAGCAATGCGGTTAATGAAAAATAAACTTTATCAGAAAAATGTCTCTGCAAATGATCCTGATGCTTACCTCAGACTAACAAATACTAGCACACCTTTGAAAAAATCAGATTTCTGACTCTGAGAAGTTAGAAGCTGTGTATCTCTTTTCCACGGCATAGAATTCATTTGTGTTTATAGCCACAATTAATAAAACATTACTATTCAGTTTAATTAGATGTTTTCTAATACTAGTGTCTTTAGGATCTTTCAGAATTTCTTTCAGAGAAGTTTGGTTAGCTTTGCATTCCTTATCTTACTGCTTCTATCCACTATGATCCCTTGTTTGCACCTACCATCTGACCACGTAATGCATCTTGCATTGAGCAAAAGATTGACATAAATGACTTTCAAGATCCCTTTCGTTTTATGACTCCAGTTCAAAGACCCATTTGCATAATACTCTTCACAGCTACATCTGTTGTAGAGTATCTCCAGACTATGTCTTTTAAAAATGATTCCATAGGGACAGAATATGTATATAAAATCTGCTCGTATTTTCCCTCTTCATATGTTTATTATTTTATATTTTATTTTATTATTTTATTTTTTCATAAGCTTTGCATTCTATGAGGGAGATGGGCAGTTAAGAAGTGTGTCTCTCTCTGTGTGTAATCCTCACTCTTAGAATAAAGAAGTTGTTCGGGTCTTTTAATAGTTTAAAGATGAATGTAATTCAAGATGCAATGAATTCACAGTGGGATTTGAACTCAGAACTGCAGCCCAATAATGATACATACAGTATATACAGAAACATGGGATATGGTGATTGGAAAATACTGCCCAGACATTGCATAATAGAAAAAAATGTAACCAATTATATCATCATGGTCTGGATTCTAAAGAATGTTAGAAGAAGTCAGATAGACTAATTGGCTGGTTGGCTGGCTGGCTGGCTGGCTGACTTGAAAATTGTCCATCCATCTTTTTCCCTCAGCTTTTTGTTCCCTGAAATCTTTCTAGCCAAAAGATCCCTTTTAAAAATGTAGGATTTGTCATGAAGTAGAAAATGCTCAAATCAGGGAGATGCATTCTGTTTTACCGTTTTCAGTGGGCACAGGTATAGAAGTAAGTATTTCCAGGTAAATTCTAGAATTTCCAACCCTTTACTTTCAATTAAATCCTGTTATTTTCAAGTAAAGCCTAGAATCCAAACACAAGAGAACTATACTAAGAACAAAGCAAAGTAGATCAGTGCAGAATTCTTATTATTTCATTGAGGATATACAAGAAAACTTAAATTAAATTAAATAAAACTATAAGCTTGCTTCGCATTATAAAAATTTCTGAATATTGCTGACAAAGTTGCTACCCTTTGTGATAAGACTCTGAAACTTTTATTTTTCCCCCTGTTTTTGGTTCTAGCAGTTGGGATTTGATCACTTTATATCATTTCTGTGTGGTGCCATATTTAAAATCTGCTTTTTCAGATTTCAACTACATAATAGTACTCTCTATATAAAAATAATAATAAAAAGACCAAAATTGTTCCACAAGCTATATTTAACCACAGGATGAAAACTGCATTGATGTTCCAGACACAATCTCTCATTTCCTGAAGTACTTTAATGCTCACTTTTTGATTAATTTTCTCACCAAAAATGAGGAGAAATATGCAATTTGCTTAACTGTAGGAGACAAAGGGAAGAGTTATGTATATTGCACTAATATTTATATTACAAAGTTTAAAAATTAGGAATTGAGGTAGCAGTTGGCTTCTTATTATACTTCAGTATTACAAATTAAAATGATAAAGCAATGATAGTTAATGAAATTAATTGCAGGAATATTATTATTATTATTATTAATAATAATAATAATAATAATAATAATAATAATAATAATAATAATAATAATAATAATAATAATAATAATAATAATAATAATAATAATAATAAAAAGTTGGAAAGGACCTTGAAGGTCATCTAGTCTAACGCCCTGCTCAGGCAGGAAACCCTATACCATTTCAGACAAATGGCTGTCCAGTCTCTTCTTAAAAACTTCCAGTGTTGGAGCATTCAGAACTTCTAGAGGCAGGTTGTTCCACTGATTAATTGTTCTAACTGTCGGGAAAATTCTCCTTAGTTCTAGGTTGCTTCTCTCTTTGGTTAATATCCATCCATTGCTCCTTGTCCTGTCTCCAGGTACTTTGGAGAATAGCTTGACTCCCTCTTCTTTGTGGCAGCTCCTGAGATATTGGAACACTGCTATCATGTCCCTCCTCGTCCTTCTCTTCATTAAACTAGACACACCCATTCCAGCAACCGTTCCTTATATGTTTTAGCCTCCAGTCCCCTAATCGTCTTTGTTGCTCTTCTCTGTACTCTTTCTAGAGTCCCAACATATTTTTTACATCATGGTGACCAAAACTGGATGCAGTATTCCAAGTGTTGTTATATTTCTATATATGCAATCTGATTTGGAGCTTCATGTTTCATAAAAACAGGTCAGAGCTGATTCGCTATGAGGTGGTATCTCTTGCTTTGAGTCCACCTCATTGTTTGCCAGGTCAAAACCCTTTGTTGTTCTCTTCAAGATTATTAAGATATGGTAACATTATATTACAAAAACTTCAGACACCTGATTCAGTAAGATCCCTGAAGCATCTACCAAATTTGCATGGTTAAATACATGATGATGACTTCATCACCTAAGCTCTGTATTTCCCAGTTCTTAAGGATCTCAACTGGGGGTCAGTAACATTAATAATGCTAGCAAAATCATTTCTCATAGAAAGTCTTCCTTTTAAACCTGGCATGGGCGGTCAGCTGTGCTTTTTCTTTTTCAGATTTTTCACTTGTCTCTAAGTGTGTCAAAGATGCTCCTTTCAAATCAGGTTCATACTGAAATCTGTATGTATGTGCCTGCTGGAAGCCGGGTACCAAATTCACCAGAGGTATTGCTGTGGCACAATTGCTAGCAAAGCTTGCTTAAGCTCATCCAGGTTTTAATTATGTTCACTTCCTTTCATCTTGGCAAGGCTCCAAATGAGTCAATTAACCTTGCTTCTTCTTCTAAAGGCTTTTAACTGCCTTGGTGTTGAATGTTTATTTAAGCAGTTGCATCTCAAAGTCTGTAGAGGCTCAAGGCTCTCGTGGGTGTTTGTCACTGACATATCACATTTAGACTTTAAAGAGACTGCACCATCCCGGAGGGGCAAGTTCAGCAGATTGCCCATTCTTTCTATGTGAAAAATCCAGATTTGAATGGCCTTTAAGATGAGAAGAGCCTCATCTTCAACAGTATACGAATGGTGAAGAACTCAAAAGATATCAAAATTCATTTTCAGCCTATTCCACTTAGCAGTCATGTAACTTTCAGAAGATAAACAAAATAACAATTCACAGCAAAATGGTTGGTTCAAAGAAAGTGTGATGATTTTTTTAAAAATCCCCATTGACCTCTATTAACATTATTAGAAATAACTTGTAAAACAATCTCATTAGTCTCTAAGGAGTGGATATGTTGACATTCACTGTCCCTCTTTACAGCCTCTTGATTGATGGTTTCCCCCCTTCCTGGGTTCTTCAGTCTGTTTAAGCTAGGCAAGTTGTCTTCTACTGAAAAGAAAATGAAAAGCTCTCATTAGCCACAGAGAAGGTGAGCCTCTGAAGTGTCTTCCAGTGGCTCTCAATGGATTTAGGTCAGGGGTGTCAAACTGCCAGCCCACAGGCCGGATGCATCATAACGAAACCATGCCCACCCTATTGCCAGCAATGGCAAAAAAGTCATGATACATTGCAATGCATCATGTGACATTGCTAGTTTGACATCCCTGCTCTAGGTAAATGCATCATATCAAACCAACTTTAGAGGGTCTTTTTAGTTTTGACAATTGATCAAAGAAAAAGCTGTATAGTCAATAAGCACTGAACTAATAAAAAATCATAATGTGCTTGATGAAATGTTGGCTTAGATGATGTATGAGATCAGCTACTATGGATTATAAATCAAGGTTTATTGCTTGATTCATGCAAACTCACTCAAATGTAAGTTATCAACAAATCATATTAAAAGAGACCATAGTTTATATTGATGCTTAGTATTTAGCCACTAAGTGTCAGGACTGCTCTAGATAGAAGAATCCATGTTACTTAAAAGTAACATGGACTTGGAAACAAACATTTTAATTGTTCTGTAATCCACAGGATCATTAGAGCAGACTGAAGGAAGAAGAATTGTGCCAGAGTTGTTACAGAAAATGTTTGATGAATTGGGCAAGAAATTGTTTAAATCAGTTAATGCTAATTTGCCAGCTTTTGAAGAGAGAATGAAAGAAAAACGTATAAAGATGAAAGAGAAAATAAAAGAAGAAATTAAGAAGATAGAAAAATCTGTAGAACAAGAAATTGAAGATGTAATATAAATTAATGACAAAGTGGAAATTTTGAAAAGTAAAATTTATTTATCATTCATTTGTTTTTATTTCTGTTTGCTGCCCGGAGTTGTGCAAGATGGACAATTCTATAAATTGAATGAGTAATGGATAAACAAATAATAAGTTTGTATATTGTAAAGCATCTCTCTCTTTTTTCATTTGATGTTTAAGAGGAAAATTTTAGTGTCCTTATTCAGCTATACAGATTTATAGGCTACCAACACATAAAAATGCTGGCTATACTAAAATAAATGATGAAAATTTTTTTGCTTGTACTTGACATTGAATTTTTTTCCTTTAATGTATGGATAACATTTAACTAAAAATGTTTTTCTTTTATGTATGGTTAGCATTTAATTTATAAAGCAAAAATAGAATTTTCACTACAAAAATCATTCTATCAGGATTGTGACTTTAATCTTCAATTCTGATAAATTTGTATTATTTTGACAAATATGTA
>NW_015386980.1:255025-259450 GCF_001527695.2 Protobothrops mucrosquamatus
ACATGGCTTTTTCAGCAAGCGGGACTGACCTAGGGTGAATTTTTAAATAGGGACAATTTTAATGATTTTAAATAAGACACAGCTACAAATATTTGGTTTTTAATTGGCTTTTATAGGGAAATGTTTTGTATTGTTTTTAATATGCTGTGAGCCGCCCTGAGTCCCATGGGGGAGAAGGGCGGCATATAAGTTTTATTAATAAATAAATAAATAAATAAACGGCACTGTGTTGGCAAATATTTATTGAAGAATTATTACAATTATTTGACCTTTTTCAAATGTCTATTTTATTTGTAATAAACCCAATAGTTAGTAGATTTCTATGCTTTTACAAGATGCAGTGATTTGACATATTTTATATTGCCATTACTATAACAGCAACAACAACAACAACAACAACAACAACAACAACAACAACAATAATAATAATAATAATAATAATAATAATAATAATAATAAAGTTGGAAGGGACCATGGAGGTCATCTAGTCCAATCCCCTGCTGAGGCAGAAAACCCTATACCATTTCAGACAAATGGCTGTCCAATCTCTTCTTAAAAACTTCCAGTGTTGGAGCATTCACAGCTTCTGGAGGCAGGTTGTTCCACTGGTTAATTGTTCTAACTGTCAGGAAATTTCTCCTTCTCTCTTTGGTTAGTTTCCATCCGTTGCTTCTTGTCCTGTCTTAGGTGCTTTGGAGAATAGCTTGACTCCCTCTTCTTTGTGGCAGCCCCTGAGATATTGGAGCACTATTATCATGTCTCCCTCGTCCTTCTCTTCATTAAACTAGACATACCCAATTATTATTATCAGTACAGGGTGACATGGGTGAAAGGATGTAATTAGGGACTGTATGTTGGAGGTTTAACTTTGGTATTGGGTTTTTAATGGTTTTAATGAATTTAATATGATATTATGTTGTTTTATTATTGTTTTAATTATTGACTGGGATCTGCCCTGAGTTTGATATAATATAGGTGGCTATACAAATGTTATCAATAGATAGGTTATAGACAGACAGACAGACAGATAAATTCAATGGTTCAAGTACTTTGCTTTCTTTTCTCCAAAAAGGTAATTGGGCAGCAGAATAATTCTTCTCTGAAAAGAAAAGAGAATGAGAAAAAGTAATTTATTATTGTAAAATTCTAAAGAGGTATAATCAAAAGTTCCCTTGCATGCTGTGAACTTACATTCTGGTATACATAAAACAAGACATTGGTATTGTATTTCTAATACTTCCTATTTGAAGGGTAAATAGCTAGGAAACATGTTGTGTTTCAGATTTTATTTTAGCATTGCCTCTTGAAGAAAAAATAAATTACATTGTTATGCTTTTCATTTTAAAAAAGGATTTGCTTTAACGAGAAATATACAAAGCAAAAACAGCCAGAAGATGAATATCTAGAGTCATTTTTCTTCTCTGTAATTTCTGAATAATAATGGTGACTCAGAGGCTTCTAGTAAGATCTTTATCACCATGTCTCTGCAGTTGGCAGAAGAATTTACCTTATCAGTCTCTGATACAGATCAGACTAATAATGCACCAAGCTTCTTTTCTGACAATATGTGAGATGAAATGGATTATTTATTGGGATCATCCCTGTCTCATCCCTTGGTTCTAAAAAATTATCTTTACCTATGAAATGCACTGGAATTAATAGCATGGCCTTTAAAGATATCAATGTTTACACATAGAAGAGGAAATAATATGTATGCAGGGCATAGACTATAAATGAAAATGATGGGGGAAAAATCATGAAATGTGGATCATTAATGCAAATCTCATGATCTACATTAGGGGTGTCAAACTGCCGGCCCGCAGGCCGGATGCGTCACGCCAAAACCGTGCCCATCCCATTGCCATGATTGGGAAAAAGTCACGATATGTTGTGACACGTCACATGACATCGCGAGTTTGATACCTGTGATCTACATAAATCAGGATGCAAGTGGGATAAGGTCTGTCAAGATCTGTGTTTCAATACTACCCACTTTCCAATAGATACTTACCTTGGATGGGTCCAAAGTGATGAACCTATCTAAATTCTACCTGTTAGTATTTAAGGTACTTTGGGTATGTTTGCAATAAGCTAATCCAATTTTACTTCTATCAAGGTCTAATATGGGCATTGGAGAAGCTTATATTGCAGGAAAAAAGGAAGGAAGGAAGGAAGGAAGGAAGGAAGGAAGGAAGGAAGGAAGGAAGGAAGGAAGGAAGGAAGGAAGGAAGATTTGCAGCTTAATTTTCTCTAAGCTAGCAGATGATGACCCCAGATATACAATATGAAATATATTGCATCAAAGAAAAGCATAGGGAGTAACAGTAACTCATTTATATTATGTCTGAGTTCATACACTGAAATAAATAAGGGTATTATATAGCTTGTTTGTGAGAACTGGTTATTATACTGCCCTTTTTTTCTGTTCTCTTCCATAGGGAGAGGAAAGGAAAGACTGGACCATATATCTTGGATCAAGCTTTTCATTGCTTTGACTATACTGTACTCTGCCAACCTGTCCAGACAGAACAGAAAAATATATATGAGTTTTTCAAATACCGAGACTTGAGTATTTAATGAAGAATTTAAGTTTTATTGATGTCTTTTTACATGACCTGACGACCTGACAGTAGTTCATTCCTAAACATTTATCCCAAATTTTATTTTATATTATGATATATAATATTACATTAGCTCCATTCTAAGCAGAAAAGTGGCTAGATTTCAGCTGATGCCTTTTAACTATGTAGTTATTAATTTAATTTGTTTTCATTATCTAACTGCACTCATACTTTTCCATCCATAGTCAGGGTGATATCAGTCCTAATGTCTTCAGTTCTCTGAGCAAAAGAATCTCATTCAAATGCTCTAAACTTTTATCACCATAAAATGCCTCCCAGCAAAAAGGGAATTCCTTCTATGTAAGATCCTTTTTCTGTCCATCTCCCATTACAAGACTCCTGCACTTCTCAAGGTTTACAAATTAACTCTTGAGCAAATTCCTGAATTTGTGATAACTCTTATCAGAAATTTTAGAAGATCAAGTTCAAGAATCCCAGTATTATTGGCATGGGACTTGAATGGGTTAATACAGGAGATGTCAAATAGGTCAAGATGGGAGGTACAAGTATGATTGGAGCTCTACCTATTTACATTACAAATATAAAAATAGTGTAGAGCTTCAATCATATATTCATTGCCACCTTGGCTTTTTTTTTTTTTTGACTGCCCATGAATTGGCCTGGTAACTTGTCATTTTTAAAAAATCTTTGTTGAAGTAACCCAGCTTTTTAAAACAACGTGTTGGTATATCCTAATTACTAATTACTTTGATATTTTACATTTTAAAAAAATTACATGACAAACTATTGTCAGAACAGTTGTTGCCCATTTCAATAACACTCCAACATTAAATCATAATGTTTTTGCTTAGCATATTGTACAAATGTAGCTATTATGTTCTGCACATCAAAGTTAGTACAGTTTATTCAATAAATATACTTAAGCAAACTTCAGATAAACAAACCATGGTGATTCAGTTACAATCTGAACAAATTCTGTTAATGTATATGCTAAGATTTTGTCTTAAGATACCAAGGGTAGAAAAAAGAATTAATTATGATCCTTGCTCCTCACTCTTAATTGGTATTCTTATGCCTGTATGCAATACAGCAGGTGGTACTTTTTGCACTATTGTCAAACATGAATTACTTCTTCCATTGGTTGATTTATATGGTAGCATCTACATTACTCTGCATCTTGATTGGTGGATGCTCAACAGTGTCTTACTGTTGAGTTTTCTATCGGAAGTCACCTGGATGCTCTTTACATTCCAATGGTTTTTCATTGATGATTAACAGTAGCTGCCAACATAGCTGATCTATACAAAGGCTTATGAAAACTCAGCTTGAATATCATCATCATCATCATCATCATCTGTATTAATGTTAACTCTTATAACTTCTAACATAGCTTTGTTAGAGGTTCTGTATTTACAGTTTGATGCATTGTTATATGAAATCACATTAGATATAAAAGGACTTTCAACAGCAGCATCCCATCTTAATTCAGAATTTCTTACCTATACATATAAATAAGTAAATAAACACAGCAAGCCTTAATTATAATCCAGTCCAATCTAATGAAAAGAGGAGAAAATTACTTTTCAGATAGCTAATAATATCAATGGAAGTTACTTTTGGGAATTCTTGAAGTTTTCTTTTCATACCAAGCTGGCAGGAATAGCCAACACTCCAGAAGACAGGCTTAGGATACAGGAGGATCTGGACAGACTTGAACACTGGGCGTTATCTAACAAAATGAAATTCAATGGTGAAAAAAGTAAGGTTCTACATTTAGGCAAGAAAAACCAAATGTACAGGTATAGTATAGGGGGTACCTTGCTCAATAGTAGTAACTGTGAGA
>NW_015386980.1:259715-262402 GCF_001527695.2 Protobothrops mucrosquamatus
AAAGCCAACACAGTGCTAGGCTGCATTAACAGAGGGATAGAATCAAGATCACGTGAAGTATTAATACCACTTTACAATGCCTTGGTAAGGCCACACTTGGAATACTGCATCCAGTTTTGGTCACCACAATGTAAAAAAGATGTTGAGACTCTAGAAAGAGTACAGAGAAGAGCAACAAAGATGATTAGGGGACTGGAGGATAAAACATATAAGGAACAGTTGCTGGAATTGGGTATGTCTAGTTTAATGAAGAGAAGGACGAGGGAGGGGACATGATAGCAGTGTTCCAATATCTCAGGGGCTGCCACAAAGAAGAGGGAGTCAAGCTATTTTCCAAAGCGCCTGAAGGCAGGACAAGGAGCAACGGGTGGAAGCTAACCAAACAGAGAAGCAACCTAGAACTAAGGAGAAACTTCCTGATGGTTAGAACAATTAACCAGTGGAACAACCTTCCTTCAGAAGCGTGAATGCTCCAACACTGGGAGTTTTTAAGAAGAAACTGGACAGCCATTTGTCCGAAATGGTATAGGGTTTCCTGCCTGAGCAGGGGGTTGGACTAGATGACCTCCAAGGTCCCTTCCAACTTTATCATCATCATTATTATTATATATCAAAAAATAATGAAAAGGAAAAAAAACTATGATGATTTAAGATATTGAAGAATATGCAATTTCACTGAAAGAACATTATTCCACATAATTTGTCCTAAAATGATATTTTTTATGTTTTAAGTGCCAATGATATTATTCTTGACATTGGTGTGGTGATGTCATGATACATGTAATGTCATTTTGGCTTGTACCAGAGAGCTATACACATAAGCTGCCATTTGCTACCAAGCAGCACAATAATTTTGTTATTATTACTGTGTGTGCGTTACTGCTTCATTGTGTTTAATGCCCTAATTATTGAGATAACTAGTCTTGGTTTCTTTGTGTGTCCCACCCCAATTCAGCCAGACTGTGTTATTTTATAAGTGCTCTTAATAAGCAAGCAAATATTAATCAGAATATATTCCTTTACATAAACACTTCAGCAAAGGAGATAAATTATAATGTACAAACTGGCCTGTCAGAGTATCTAAGCAGAGATTTTGACTGCAAGATACCTGCTTCTTTGGCACTATTGAATTAATGGTATTAAAGCTATGCACCACCTTAAAGGTAAAGGTTTGCTATTTGTCTTCCATTAACCATGCATTTAATTTGACACACTCAGCAAACAGCTTCCTTTCTGATTATTTTTATGCGTTTCTCTTGTCATTAGCATCCAGTCACAGATATGCATGCTTTCTATGTAATTATAGAGCACTTAGAGGTTCCAGGGGAAAAAACCCAACAGATCCTGCCAAACTATTAAATTAATTTTAGGACATGATCAGAATAAATACTGGATTTAAAACCATGACCATTCAGTTCTTTTATATTGACAGAATTGTGAAATGAGACAAGATGGTTTTAATGATGTGTAAGTTCATTAAATCTTCTCAAATTGTATTCCTATTGTTTCCAACACTTAAAAGAATATTGATTTAGGGCAATTACCTTTGACAAGTGCTTGGGAATAGGGAGCTTAATTTACCAATCCCCTCCAGAGTAGCACATACTGTAGATTTAAAAAAGGATTCAGACCCTGCAAACTGGACATTTTTAATGATAGATAGACAATGCTTTCATTACAGCAGAGAAAGGATGTTTAAACCAGGGGCGGACAAACTGGTTTTCCTCCAGATTTTGGTGGCAATTTCAGTTTCTGTACTGCTTTTCCATTGACCTGCACTGATTGAAGTTGGAATCCAAATTATTTGAAAGACACCAGGTTTACCATCTCTTGGATTAAGCAACAAATGATGCCATCAATATCTTATATATTAAGTCCTCTGAAAATGTCTCTGATTTTGACTTTTACTTGCTTATTGTGAAAAAAGCATTCACATTATTGTTCTGATAGGCCCATCTATTCCGTGCGGCCGGCCTGGCGTAGTTTGATTATGTTTCAGTGGGTTTTTTTTTACGGGTGTGTTTTTAGAACAGGCCCGTTATTTAATTCGATTTTAAAACAAACTATTTATTATCGTGGTTTTTAGTATCGCCTGTTCACCGCCCTGAGTCCCGCAAGGGAGATAGGGCGGTATATAAATTTAATAAATAAAATAAAATAAAATAAATATTATACCAGGAATGACTTAATACCTTCTAGAACAGGGGTCCTCAACCTTGGCAACTTTAAGACTTGTGGACTTCAACTCCCAGAATTGCTCAGCCAGCTTTGCTGGCTGAGGAATTCTGGGAGTTGAAGTCCACAAGTCTTAAAGCTGCCAAGGTTGAGGACCCCTGTTGTGGAATAGGGCTGAAGAACTTCTTTCCTTGGTGAATTACATTCCCAAGCAGCCCACAGAAATCATGACCTAAAGCAAGAAAAACTGAGAGCTGTTCAACAACCTCAAGAAGTTCCACATCTCTGAAATATTCTTCTCTTTATACCTCAGTGTATGTAATTTTCTTGAAAACTTGCACTTTTCTATAATGTACTTTTTACTAAGTGATAAATATTTTAGTACATTAGCTCTGCAGTATACTGGGTTTCCAGATATTTCAAAAAGTTCTTATGTGTTTTGTAGTTTTTTTTTACAATGCAGTTTGGCCATTAAATGGCTCTTACAGACAATACCTATAGTTTAAATAAGG
>NW_015386981.1:0-40000 GCF_001527695.2 Protobothrops mucrosquamatus
TGGTACATGTGATGTAAGCAGATGATAAACTAGAAAATAAAATTGGCCTCGACAATGTTGTGAATAAAAGAAATTATTGATAAAATTACTAATAAAAACATATGAAGAGAGCAATATTTGAATCGCCAGGAGTTTAGCATGACTTGATAGTACTTTATCTAAAATGTAGAACACTAAAGTGTGGGCAGTTTTCAAACAGAACTATATTATTCTTCATAACATATCAAAAAATGACAAAACATGAAAAAATTAGTTTTACGGGAAGAAACACTAATGCTTGAGAAATTCTCAATAGGATTTCATGCTTAAGATGATTTTTTAAAGACCTTATGGTGTAATTTTTCTTAAATAAAGATACATTTTATATGTATATGTATGTATTCATATATGTATATGATACATATGTACCTATGATATAAATTTACCTTATGAAATGACTAATTGGCTGATTTCCAGCAAGATGCAACCACATTTTACTGCCTACAGAGCGATAACTAGTTTCATTATTACTGCAACTACAGCTTTGCATGAAACATCTACAAACTAGGTACTCAAATTACTTTTTATTTAAACAAAAGCTATTTCCTCTACCAAATATATTTTATACTTTGGGAGCATTCATGATAGTTACTGAAGCAGATTCTATTATATGAGTTTGCTAGCTGAAAACAGACACATTGATGTCAAGAGTTTTCCAAAATACTCTGGACAAAAGGCATCACAAGTATGAGTCATGTGCTGTGAATATCACATAACTTTGATTTGAACACAGAGTTATCTCTCCTACACAGAGCAAATTTAAGTAATTATCAACATATTTAAATTTAAATAGATTTAGTTTAAATGTGAAAAGGCATGAACTATTTTTAAATATGCAATGTATAATTTTAGCTATCCTAAGATTATAGTCATAAAAATTCAGTCTAGTTCCAGAATCATTACAATTCTTCCAGGTGCAAGTTTTTATTTGCCTATGAAGTTCACCAGACAACTTTATGCCATTCACTATTCTCAGCCTAACTTATATCATAAGGGGTGCTATAGGAATAAACTTAAAAAAAACCTATCCCATTTAATTTAAGAAAAGCTGTTGAATGATAACATTGTTATAATGAGAGTGGTAAACTTTATTAAATTTGCATAAGCAGTATTAATACAATTAAAATTAATCCAGATAAGAAGAAAATGATAGAGGGAGTATCTAAGGGTGTGAACTTGGATAGGATCTCTTATAAGGAATTACTTAGATTGGAGGGGAATGATTGGCAATTAAAATCGCTAGAGGAGTTAAAGCAAGAAAATGTTGTACAATCTTGGTTTCAGTATACCCAACTGATGGCCAGGTGGAAATTAGACCAAAAGATTGGTATTACATTATTGGATGAGAATTTGATTAAACAGATTAAAGATTCAAATCAAGCGTATATAAAGAGGATTTATAATGTTTTAATAGAAATGGACTCAGAAACGGAATTAGTTAAAGGTTGTATGGTAAAATGGGCTCAAAATATTCAAGAACCGATTCCATTGGATATGTGGGAGATAATATGGGTTAGAAATGTAAAGTTTACCCAGGCCCAGAACTTAAGAGAAAATTTCTATAAAATGTTTTATAGATGGCATCTGGATCCTAAAAAGCTGTCTTTACAGCCTAAATGTTGGAGATGCGGTAGTTTAGACGTTACTTATTTCCATATCTGGTGGACTGGTAGAAATATAAAAGCTTTCTGGATTAAGATTTGGTGGAACATTCAAAAGATTTTTAAGAAAAAGATAAAGTTCACTCCACAATTATTTTTGTTGGGTGTTATTACAGATTGTGATACTAAAGAAACTAATTTGATGTTGAATTTGATAACAGCTGCAAAGATTATTAGTAGGGCAATATTGGAAGGACTGCTTGCCTACTATAGAAGAATGGACGCTTAAAGTGTCAAACTTAGCAGAAATGGCCAAGATTTCTGCTTATTTGAAGGATCAATCACAAGAAAGATACGCTTCGGTCTGGAGAAGATGGATAGATTATATTCAGAATAAATATGGGACTAAAAAGTTCCATTTGGCTTATGAGTAAATTTTAGATTATTATTATTATTATATTATTATTATTATTTTAGTATTAGTATTGTATTGTTTAACAATTAGGTTGTTAATTTGTTTATTATTGTGTTTAATTTTAATTTGTTTAAAGCGTGTTATGGACTTGGTTATTTAAATAGTTGGTTAATGTTAGTTAGATTATGATTATTATATTTGTAACCCTGTGTTCAGCTCTGGGAAGTGGGGGAGAGGGAGGGGGGGTTTGGGGTGGGTATGGGGGGTTTATATTGTAATTTTTATAAAACATTTAATAAAAAAAAGAAGAAAATGATCCTAGTTAGGACATTGCTACCAAAATCAGCATATTTGCTACAAATGGATTTCCATGTAACATTGTGATTAGAACTCTTCACTACCAGTTTGGTTGATTCACCAACTGAAATCATACCTGAAGAAGGCAACCATATATCTGTCTCAAACAAGTGGGACTAATGTGATGGTCCCTCAATACAGTTACTTCTACAACAGGGGTCCCCAACCCCTAGTCTGTGGACCGGTACAAACAAGCAAAGCCCCATCCATGGAATGCAGGCAGCACACAAAACCACACACTCTCCAGTCAATGGAAAAATCTTTCTCCATGGAACCGGTACCTGGTGCCCTGGTGCCCAAAAGGTTGGGGACCTCTGTTCTACAAAATAGTGGAAGCTGGTAAGGTGGGAACCAGTAATGTTCAACCCAGATAAAACCATCATATGGACAAGAAGCGAGTGTATTCCAGCTATAGGGCTAAGAAAAGAAAAGCCAAGAATCTGTTGATTTGAAAAAGTGAAATAAAAGGCTTTAGATGCCAAAATGGTTCAGTATTGGGTCCTAAAATTTGCCTTTGAACTGTCATTAAGATGTATCAAGTTGACAGATATCATTAATAAGTAATTTCAATAGTAGAGTCACATTAGCAAATTTGCTCTAAGATGATGTGCATTACTTTAATTTTTTAAAAACAAAATTACTTAAATTTAAATAAATCTATCAGGTGGAATTCAGAATTCAAATCTCATCTCTTTTCTAAACTTCCTAAATGAATGCTTATGTGTTGTATCAGTTTTATCCAAGTGAATAAAGGAATATAATAGTCAAAAGTGGAATGGAATATACAATTCAGAACAGTGCTGAGAAAATAGTTGGAACTACTAGCAATGGCAGTTTTCTTGAATATAGAGAACCTGATTTATCAGATTTGCTATCAGAAAGGAATAATTGTGCATAGCAGGCTGACTCATATAAGCATTTACATAACTTGTTAGTTTTCAGACCAATCTCTAAATCATTTTACTGAAAAGCATTATGATTCACAGAACCGCTTCTGGTGATCACAGATGGCTCATTTCTCCATGCATATTAGCCTCCAGTGCAACAATTAATAGAACAAAAGAATACTTGATAAAATTCTACCAAGTCTTTGTAGGCTTTACAATGTATCTTCTGATTTTTTAAAAAAACACTCTTGTGTTATGTGATCCTTCTTTAATTTATTTTTAAACAAATATTCTAAGGCAGAGGTTCCTAAATTTTCTTGGTTAATAACACGCCAGGGGCCAGAGCAAATTCACCTGTGCTGTTTATTTAGTAATAAACTGGTGTCCTGGGAAACCATAGTGCACAGTTTGGGAACCATCTTTTCTAAGAAATTTTTACTGTTTAGTTCTTGAGAACATTTTTCTTATAACAGTTTCAGCCAAAAGAATAACACCCATTCTAGTGAAAGAAAAATGGATAAGAACATGAAAAAGGTAACTCTACACAGGAGGACATTGTTCACAATGAAAAATACTGCATTTTTCTCTTCTCTGTATTAATCTACTGAAATTTAAAGTCAATAGATCTTGTCACAGTCCAATCCTTCAACAAATATGCATTAAACGGAAAAAAATAAATCCTAGAAAAAAATACTAGAAGCCAATAGCATGCAGAAAGAAAGTCATTATATCTCATTTTCCTTTCCTAGGAATCATTATTTAGAATGCCTTCAGAATCTGTCTATAATACGTTTAAAGTTTTTTGTTCTAGTGAATATGAATATATAAAAATATTACAGTTTGTACAGAGTTAAAATTGTGTTTGCTGTGTTATTCACATTATTCTTGCATGAAAAGTCATATTATGCTTTATATCTAAAGAGAAAGTGTTAGAAAATTCAAAAATAGTCTGGATAGTCCAGTTGCACTAACAAGACTATTTCTTACTTTTTCTTTTCAAGATCACGGTAGATAATTCATAAAAATAAGTTTAGAGCAAGATGTAACTCAAAGTAAAGCTACTTCAAAATACACTAGGGAGATCTTGGTTCAATAATTTTTGTCATTTGGTAACGAAGAAAGAGAGGGTAAAATGGCACGGTGAAAATTTATGAATAATATAGTTTGCTATTTATATTTTGTATCAATCTATCAGCTTTTATTTGTGCCAGCAAATAAAACAAAATAAGCAAACTAGTAATTAAAACAAAAATTACAATTAATTAAAATAAAAAGAGAAACACATAAAAGATCTGAAATATTTAATATTTAAGTAAGGACATACTATGGCAGTGGTGGTGAACCTATGGCATGGGTGCCAGAGGCAGCACTCGGAGCCCTCTCTGTGGGCACACGTGCCGTTGCCCCAGCCTTGCCTCCCCGCGACCCCCACCTCTCCAACAGCCCCCCTGAAGAAGTCGCCCCCGAGCATGGCCTACATGGAGCAGTGCAGCCAAGGACATGCCAGCCAGGCAGCGTAGACAAGACTCTGCCCTCACACCTCATCATGCAGTTGATGCTGCAGGGCGCGGACAGAGGGTGTGGCCGCCATAGTGCTGCTGGGCTGCCTGGGCGATCTGTGGTGGGCCCTGGAGGCGGTGAGTGGCCCTGTGGGCAGGCGGGGATGGGGGGTGGAGCGGGGGCAGGGCAGGGGGGTGGAGCGGGGCCAGTTTTTCAGCACTCAGTCTCTAAAAGGTTCGCCATTACTGTACTATGGCATACTGTATAAACTGTAGAGTAAAACTTAGCTGCAGTCAACAAAATGAAATCAGATTGATCAGATGGTAATGTTAAAAAAAGAATAAGTCAGAACGTCCAGAAAAATGGCGAGCACCTACAGAGGGAATAATACAAAATAACATGTTCCATGGTTTCAATTATTCCTCTACAACATGGATACAATCTATCTTCAAAAGGGATATTTCAGCATCTCTCTTCAATAACAGTTGTTTGGAGGGCATTAAATCTAGCCAAAAATAAAGAAAGCCCTTCTAAACATTGGAATCATTAGGCGGCTTAGGTGTTTGGTCAGAGACAATATGCAGCATGTTCAAAAAGAAATTTCTAGGTAAGACCGATAAATATGATTGCAGCTCTACTTTGACAGTCCACTGCTTGAAATCAGCTGATGCACATTCATACTATCAAGGTGATGGATTCCCATGTAAAGCCCTAAGACTGCAATTTAGCATGTATTTCCTGGAACCAGAAAGACTAAAGGAAGCTAACGGTCCGCTCCGATCAGCTGGAAATGGCGGCAAACGAACGCCTGCTCGTTTCCCACCCACCTGCCTTAAGTAAAAGGTAAGAAAAAGTTAAATACGACCTGATCTAGTGATCTGTTCTAGAGCCAGGTTTGTGTGTCCTTTCTGGCAAGAGACTAAGTCGAGACTGGGGTCCTGCTCCAGGGAGGGAGGCGTGGCAACTTGGCTGACTTAGTCTATCTGGGCAGAAGACAAAGCTAACCCATTGGTGGATTCTCCACTCATCATGCTGGAGAACAGTATCAAAAACAAAAAGATAACCCACAAAAAGCAAAGATAAAACCCTAAATAAGATCCAGGACAGGTATCCAGAGTTAATCAACTGGGACTAAAGTGTACTGAATAAAAACAAAACAACTTTACAGAATTGCAGTAAAATAGAAGCTGCATATTCTTTTGGGGAAAGAGTATTCCATAAAGCAGGGGTTATTTCAGAGAAAGCCTGATTCTAATCCCCACTTCACAAACTTCATGAAAGGAGGAACTTTCTAGCAGGCCCTCTCTCCCAATGACCAGACTGGACAGGGACAGATTCTGGCAAGGTGTTTCCTTTTGTATTCTGGTATTGCATCATTTAAAGTTTTAAAGTAAATGACCAGCACTTTATATTAGACCAGCACTGAAGAGACCTCAGTGTAGATTTGATATTGAAAAATAACAGGCCTTTTTGGGATTGAATCCATAGCAGTTTCATGTAGAATATATATCATTTGTCACGGCATGCAAAATATTCTGTAGTTGGAGAGCCAATAACAACATTTTTTTATCAAGCTCTCTTAGTTATTCATAACTTTGACAAATTACATCCATATGGTTTGAAAGCCTATGTATTTGATTTTTGTGTTTGCGAAACAATTTTGGTGCTTTGAATCTTAATTCTTTACTTAATCGTTTACTGTGTTTAAGAAAAATGATATACCATTCTCCTACAAAAACTGAATTAACAGAAGAAATGATGAATTGTTAACTTTTTTATTCCACACTATTACTGACGTGTTGCAAGAACCATAAGAGCAATAATAAATGATTAATGGTCACAATGCTCACAACACAAAACTGAAATTCATCAAAGGGAAATCCTAATTACAGGGTTCACTGCAAGTCTTGAATCCTATTCCTACAAGAACTTCATACAAACAAACTGCTGCATAGCCTTATTATAGAAGTTTGTCCTAAATCCTCTAAGTCTCCTTCTCTTTCTCTATGGGGTTTTGAGTGTTTTTTTTCTATCACACAGGTTATGAAATTAAAAAAATCTTTCACATACTGGTTAAGAAATAATTAACTTTATAATGTCACCAGTTGGTTATTATACTCAAGGAAGATATAAGAAATGTACAATCTTCAGTGATCTTATTTTTTACTTCCTTGCAGCTTTTCTGTTGTAAACTAATGAAAGAGACGGCCTTGAAAAATGAGTCATCTCAATCAAAATCTAAACAGCAAGAAAATGATTAACAAGAATTGACACAAATCATACAATGGAATATACAGTGGTGCTTAAAATATTCTGAACCCTTTTGAATGTTCAGTATTTCTGTATGAATATGACCTAAAAAGTGATCTATTCTCCACACAAATCCTAAAACTAGATAAAGATAATCCAATTAAATAGCCACAAACACTATGCTTGTTTGTTTATTGAGAGAATAAATGCTCAGGAGTAAACCCAGTTCATAGCCACTATTTTGTCAGCTACATTATATACAATAAAATAGAATTCTTTATTGGCCAAGTGTGATTGGACACACAAGAATTCTTGTAGCCTATTAAAGAGCCTAGATGCATTTTTTTAAAGCTCTGGAACATAAATCAAATATTTGCTATCTTGTAGCATAATTCAGTCTACTGAAGATTTAGATTTTCTCCTGAAATATAATGTAATTGTTTAAAAAAAAATACTCTAGATTACTGTATACAAAGGTGATTACAAATCTTACAGAAACACACATTTTTATGAATAAGTTTTTCTGCAGCCTGTTCTGCAGCCTTCAGTTCTCTCTGAAACTATACTGCATTCTTTGTTATACTTATATGTTATCAATATTAATCAAATATAAATGCTTCTTCCCTAATTCTATGTACAGAAGTTAGGGAATTATTGCTTTGTACCTTCTCTTATATGCAAAACCTCTATATTTAGCTTAATATAATTGAAATCATCCACTGGCTTATAAACAATTATGATTTAGTATGTTGCATGAACTCATAGCCAATTACAGTTATTTGCCAGACTACATCAAAGCAAACAATGAGTAGTGTAATATATAAATTCACAGTTCTTGCAGAAGAAAAAAACAAACTGAAGGCAACAGGAAAGAGGTTCTGATCTGTACCTTATCCCATATCCCTGTTTGTACCCAAAANAATAACTGTACCCTACTACTTCTTCCCATTCTATGTCAGTCTATAATATGACATATCTCCATCCATTCCAAATTTCTCTTTAAGTGTGTGTTGGTAGAAAAGCAAAGGGAGATTCTTAATTTAGCATATCTTAGGCTTGCCAGGTGCTGGAACTTGCCAAACTTATTATAGCTAGAGGAGCTGGGAAGCTATGCTGTTTCAAAGAGGAAAAGAGGCTGAAGGAGAAGCAGAACCAGAAAGAGGAGAAAAGAATACAATCCATCCACTCAACAGACAAAATGAGTGAAATAAGGACTAGATAGAAAAGGCAAAATCCTAGTTAAGGAGAAATATTGTTGTGTTCTTAATAAAAATTTCATTCTGACTGTCCACTACATGAGAGCTCCAGAATTTTAGGGCATACTGTCTAGCAGCAATAGTCAAAGAACAATAAAAAAGAATGTTTCCAAAGAAATCAATGGTATAAGATTACAAACAGCAAACTAACCAATTTGGAGCCTATCTTCCACTATTTTTTAGTTTCTTGATGTCTTTCATTTACATGAAATTCAACAATGCAACAAGGGGCTTGCTGAAATCTAATTAAAACTCCTTGTATGTCTGCTCACCCTTGACCAAATAAAGTAAAGGTTTCCCCTGTCCAGTCATATCCATCTCTAGGGAGCGGTGGTCATCATCGTGTATTCAATACAAATAATAAAAGTCCATCTACTTTTGGGAATTGATTGTGTTGTGGCACAGCATGAAAGAATAGTAAAGAGCTTGATTCTCTATGCCCAATGGAAAGGAATAACAGTGACTGCCATAGATTCTGTTTGGAGTATATATGGCGTTCTCAATAGATCTACAATAGGGCATCTAATGCTGTTTTTAAATGCCAAACTCCATCCATGATTATAGAGTTGGTCTGCCATATATTAACAAGACCCAGTTCTTCTCATCTAGCTATGCCCATCTGGGTATTTGCTATAGCATAATCTAGGATGGAGTATAAAGGGGAAAGTTGTTATCATCTAGCACAGTGGTTCTCAACCTTTTTAATGCCGCGACCCCCAACTGGTCGTAAGTCGAGGACTAAACCGGTCGTAAGTCGAGGACTAAACCGGCCGTAAGTTGAGGACTACCCAACCGTCGTAAGTCGAGGACTTTCCCTGCCCGGGAGCACTGCGCATGTGTGGTTCCGCCCCCTGCGCCCGCCGAGGCATAGCTGGCAAGCGGCAGAGACGGAGCAGGCCGACCACCAGCTGGCCCAGCCCAAGGGAGGTAAGGCACCCGCCGGAAAAGGGGGAAAAAATGGCGGACAGCCTTGCTTGGCGACCCCCGTGAAATGGTCGATCGACCCCAAATAGGGTCGCGACCCATAGGTTGAGAACCGCTGATCTAGCGATTCCTTATTGTCTTTGCAGACAATCTGTCTTTGAAGACAGATACCTGGTGTTAAGCCAGGGATAGACAGTAAAATTGCTGCTATATTATTCTGTTTTCTCCAATAATTTATTTGGCAAGCTGTCTAAGGGCTTCTCTTAGCTGGGTTTGGAAAACCCCAGGTTGAAATTCCTCAAAGATTTTAATGTCATGCAGAATCAGCTCAGGAATTCATGATCATAGTTGTCACTATGACAACTATGGACTCTTAATTCATCAATGCCAACACAAGAAAAAGATAGATAGATAGATAGATAGATAGATAGATAGATAGATAGATAGATAGATAGATAGATAGATAGATAGATAGATAGATAGATAGATAGATAGATAGATAGATAGATAGATAGATACGATAGACAGACAGACAGATAGACAGACAGACAGACAGAGGTTGTATTAACTTTTGTAAACTGATATACTCATTTTGACTGAATTTTGAAGTTTGTGATATGGTTTTATGGTTCATGTTGTTTTTATTAATGAATTGTTCTACTGTTTTTGTTGTTGTATATTGTTTTTAAATGTTGGTGAGCAGCTCATATATTTTATAAATAAATGGTGTAAAATAAGCTATTATATACAGTACCTCTTCCCTACAGGCTGCCCATTTTCTCAGCAAGCTTCAGCCAAGTGCAAGCCTCCCTAGGAGATACTCTGACAAATGGCATTGAAGCCCATTATTATTAAACCATAAGCTGAAGCTGTGCCTATTACCATGTTAGAACTGTATTTAAATTGTATAGCTGTTGTACATCTACATATGTTTTGTTGCCTTGAGTTGTACAAAGTAAAATCAAGACAGAAATTAAATAAATACATAAATATTATTTTTCTTGATTTGGGAGTTATATTAAGAAACATATTGAGATACTGATCAAACAAGTGCAGTAATGATAATTTTAAAAAGTCATACTTGATACATAGCCATGCACATTTCACATGATCTGGACATGATATTTACCGAATCATTTTTTCCCCCAGCCCAGTGTATATGCTAATTTTTATTGTACCAATATATTAAATAAATATATTGCAAATATACACATGTGTCTTTGGAGAAAAGGTGGAGTTTAGTTCTCTTATGTGCCTAGTGTAATTGTTAATACACATATATTTCTAAAAATTGGATGAGCTAATGGCATAATATTTTATGCTAGGAAAAAAAAGCAAAAGGAAGCAATTATGCAACATTAGCTATTTATAGCATAATTTCCTTTATTCTTTCCTCTGAAAAAGAAGCATCTTTGTTAAACTTCAACTAATGCTAATCTGTAAATGCTCCTGATGTCATTAACCCACGAATGGAGGAAAAGAAAGCCAACAAGCTGATAGCCATCTCATCAATCAATATAATGTTGATGAGGCCAAAAACGTGCAACCCAATTGTAATCTTATTTCAGCACAGTACACTATGTCCAAAGTTATCTTTGCTAAGCAGAATAAGCAAGTGATCTGTTCCAATCAATGACAAAGATTATAAGCATTGGGCTGATGAATACCTGATGAATATTAACTTAACAAGACATTTGGCTGATTGTAACCTTTAATCTGAAAAATACATAAAGCTAACAAAGCCTGTTCTAAAGGTAATAATAAATTTTGAAAAGGCAAGCATCTAAACAAATGAAAAAAGGAAAAAGGAAAAATATATATTTTTGTAGATATTTTCATTATCAGCATATATCAAAGCTAAATTATTATATATGCAAGCAATTCTGCCAAGGAATATCAGTTTGCCTGGAGACAAAATTAAAACCTATGAACCCAAAATAGCTATCAACAACAACAACAACAATAAAAGCTTAATTTAGTTATCATCTAGCTGCATCTTTCTCTCTAAATAAAAACTAATTCAGCTGCATTAGCCTCAGAAAGTCCTAACTCAAACACCAGTAACAATAAGTATAAGATAATTACCTGGCATGAAAGCAACATACACAGAATAAGATACACAAAGACTGCTTAAAAAAAAAGACAAACCAGGGTGCCTCCAGAAAATAGAACTTCTTATAAGATTACCTAAGTGAATGACCTTCCCATATTCAATAGCAGATAGTTCCATAAATCAACTGTGTATGTAGGAAAAACTTCCTCTTTTCTATGGCAACCAGCTTCAGCTACTATTCAGTGAGTTTCAAGCATTATGGAACTGGATAGGTTATTTTAAAAGGTTGGCTTTTGTTCTTTTATATTACAGAATTAAGGGTTTTTAGGGTAAATTCACAGTAATTTAATGCTTCAACTACCAAGAGTTTAGGAAGCTCATGCATAAAAATCATAGCAAAATTATCAAGTTATAACATTACTTATCATACAAATAGAACATAAAAAAATAAATTAGCACAAGCAGAATTAACAAAGATGAAAAGAATATTTGGGGAAAAAAAGTCCTGCATGATGTATAGTAACAGCCAGATAGTATTGAGTCCTGGCTTTGTTCTGTCAATACCGTAGGGTTTGAGAAGGGGCGTTGTTTTACCTGAACGCCGTTTCTTAGCACGGAGATGGCGAATCCACCAATGGGTTTTCTCTGTCTGCCTGCTCTTGAGACCAAGTCAGCCAAACTTGTCACGCCCCCTGTTGCTAGGAGAACCCAGTCTTGACAAGAGTGAAAGTGGTTGACGACAGTACGAGTTGGCTCTCAGACCCCTAACCCCGGCCTAACTGACCTTAAGGGTGGGGTGTGGATTCTCCATCTCCGTGCTGAGAAAAGGCGTTCAGGTAAGACAACGCCCCATCTTCAGCACAGGAGATGCAGAATCCACCAATGGGACATACCAAAGCCTCACTGTCCCGATGGGAGGGAAACAGACAAGGCCGGGTCCGCATCCCCAGACACCACCTACTGAAGGACCCTCCGACCGAAGGAGGCGTCCGCGGAAGCAAAGCGGTCAATTTTGTAATGACGGACAAACGGGGAAGGTGAAGACCATGTCGCAGCCCTGCAAATTTCCTCAATGGAGGCCTGAGTGGCCCATGCTGCAGAGGTCGCAGCGCTGCGAGTGGAGTGAGCCGTGATATGACTTGGAGTCGGCAGGGAAGACGACTGGTACGCCTCCGCAATGTAAGCCCTAATCCACCTGCCAATAGTGGAAGTGCACACCTTCTGTCCCAGAGAGGCAGGGTGAAAGGATCTGAATAGTGCCTCAGACTTGCGGAAGGACGCCGTGAGCTTGATGTATCGGCGTAGCGCCCTACGGACATCCAGTGTGTGCCACTGCCGCTCCAAGTCATGGGAAGGATTGGGACAAAAATCTAGTAAAACAATTTCCTGGGCCCTATGAAAAAGTGAGTTGACCTTGGGCACGAATGTGGCATTCAACCTAAGGACCACCCAGTCCCGGTGGAAGATACAAAGGTCCTCCCTGATCGATAGAGCGGCCAGCTCAGAAACGCGCCTGGCGGACGTGATAGCGACCAGGAAGGCGACCTTGAGGAATAAGGACCGTAGAGCACTAGTAGTGAGAGGCTCGAACGGCGGTCTAGTGAGGGCCTGTAGGACCCGGGGTAACTCCCAAGAAGGATACCTGTGTACCACAGGTGGCTTAGTGTTGGTGGCGCCCTTGAGAAAGGCGTGTATCCTGGGATGCTGGGCCAGAGGGACTGAATTGGCACAAGTAAATAAAGTTGATAAGGCCGCCACCTGTCTACGGATGGTAGTAGGGGCTAAGCCCTTATCCAGGCCATCAAGGAAGTATTCTAGAATCTGTGGGATTGTCAAGTCCGAGATATCCAGTTGCCGCCTTTCGCACCAATGGCAAAAATTCCTCCATATGGAGTCATAGATGTGAATGGTTGCTTGCCTGCGAGAAGCCTGAATCATGGAAATCGCTCTGGCTGAGAATGACTCCTGGGTCATGATCCAGCGTTCAAGTGCCAGGCAGCTAACTGTAGCCACTGGAGTTCCGGGTGCCGTAGAAGCCCCTGGTGGAGAGACACATGATCCGGCAGAATTTTCCATGGGGGAGAGCGGGAGAGGTTTACCATGTCGGCGAACCAGGGTCTCCAAGCCCAGTACGGGGCCACGAAGATTACCTCCGCTCGCTCCCGCAACAGTTTGCGAATGGCCGCCGGGATCAGTGGGAGAGGGGGAAATGCGTAGAGTGGACCCTCCAGCCACGGGACTCGAAGGGCATCCGTCTCCTCTGCCCCCGGGGATGGAAACCGGGAGAAGAACCTCGGGAGCTGTGCATTCACCAGCGAAGCGAACAAATCGAGGACCAGTTGCCCAAATTGTTGTATTACCTCTGAGAAGAGATTCGGGTGCAGGTGCCATTCCGAGGGATCCACGGTTGACCTGCTGAGAAAGTCCGCTTGCAGGTTTGTCTCCCCCGAGATGTATTCGGCCCTGAGGGAGGAAAGGTTGGTCTCTGCTCAGGAGCCCAGTAACTGAGTCTCAGCCATGAGGGACCTGGACCAGATACCCCCTTGCCGGTTCATGTGGGCCTTTGCCGCCACATTGTTCGCAATCTCGTTGTGGAAGTGGCGGAGAGCCAGATGTATGGCCCTGAGCTCCAACCAATTGATGTTGTGTCTCAGAGCTGTGTGAAACCAACTTCCCTGTGCGAACTGAGACCGGAGGTGAGCTCCCCAACCGAACAGGCTGGCGTCCGTCGTAAGTGTGAGATGGGCGGGCTCCTTGAATAGTGACCCTATGGCTACCGGAGGTGAGAACCACCAATGGAGGGATCTCAGGGTTTGGACAGGAACTCTTACCCTTCGGTTGGATAAGCTGACGCCCGACCTCTGGAAGGGGAGTAGAAACCATTGAAGACTCCTTAAATGGAGTCTGGCCCAAGGGACTATGGCTATGCAAAACACCATCTTCCCCAGGAGCTGGGAAAGTAGGGCCAGCGAAACCACACGGTCCCTGCACACCCGGAGGGCTAGGTCCCTGATACTGTCCCGACATTCCTGGGATAGATAGACCAGGCAATTGACTGTGTCTATGACTGCCCCAGGTGTAGGAGTCGGGTTGAGGGAACCGTCTGACTCTTTTGGAAGTTCACCGAGAACCCATGCTGTTGAAGGACCTGGATCGACAAACTGAGGTCCGATCAGGCTCCCTGAAGGGAGGATGAAATGAGGATGTCGTCCAGGTAGCACTGAATGCGTACCGGCACCAGTCTTAAGTGGGCAGCTAGCACGGCTGAACACCCTGAGAGCCAAGGAGAGGCCGAACGGGAGGGACCTGTACTGGAAGTGACAGCCCATGTAGCAGAACCTGAGGAACTGCCGGTCTGAAAGGATGGGCATGTGGAGATACGCTTCTGTGAGGTCTATGGACGTCAGGAAGTCTCCTTTTCTGACACTCCCTAAGATGGACTGGAGTGTTTGCATCCTGAATCTTCGGTATGCAATGTGGGAATTCAGACCCTTGAGGTCCAGAATCGCCCTCCATCCTCCCGAGGCTTTGGGGACTACGAAGAGGATGGAATAGAATCCCCTTCCTTTCTGATCCGGCAGGCCCTGATGTGCAGCAGATGACAAATGGCCTCTTGCCTCAAGCCCTCTCTCAGTTGTGAAAGCTCACTGTGTATCTTTAGACAAATTATTCTCTTTCTCAATTACAGGATAGGTATTGTGAGAAAAAATGGATAAACTGAAGAAAGTGCTACGAATGCCAGTTTGAGCACCAGAAAAAAAGTGGGAAAGAAATAAAAATTAAATAAAAACAAGCAAAACTTGAAACCTGGTTTGCCCAAACAGCATGGGAAGGCAAAGATAAGTTTTGAAAACTGTATTTTATTTCAGAAAGCAGGAAAAGTGAAATGGCTCCTAATTAAAAAATCCAGACAAAGCAGAATATGTTCATCGTACAACTGACTAACTTTCCCACATGCTGTCTGAAAAGAAAATCTAGTTTACTTCTATAAGTAGATTAATGGCAATTTATAGGAAAAAAAATATTTGAGAAAAACATTGAAGAGAAAAAAGTACTGTTATTACAGTAGCGGCAGAAAGGATACAGAACTCATTTGCAAAGGGCCTGTTATTTCCAAGTTGTGCCATAAATTACTTTAGAAGCTAAGACTGCCTCATGCATTCGTGTTATGGCATTTAATTTTTTAAAAAATTAAAAACTAATTGGCCCTTTAAAATTACTTTCAGCATTATGTTGTTTTACTACTTCAAAATAGTGTTTTAGTGGTGGTGCTTATGTTTGTATCTTCTTTTTTAAAAGAATTCTTTGTGCATCCTAGAAGCCTCCTGGGATGCAACATAGAATTACTAATAAAATAAAGAGTTCCCTTCCAAATCTCCTTTTAAGTTTCAATGTTACATATAGGATCATGTGTACATATAAGATCATATAATGTTACATATAAGATCATCATACAGGTGATCTTCACTTAACAGCACCCATTCAGAGTTATGATGGTGCTGAACGAGTGGTATTTATGATGGGTCCTCATATTTAAAAATGATCACAGCATTCCTGTAGTCATGTCATTATGATCTGGGTTCGATAACCAGCCCACAAATAGTGTTACAGCATCTCTTGGTCACATGATCTCCATCTGTAGCTTTCACTGTCAGTTTCCAACAAGTAGTCTATGGGAAAGCTGGCAGGTGACAAATGGTGACCATGTAACATCACACTAATGATGGTGTGAGATTTGCTTAATAACAGCAACTGCTAAGTGCATGCTAAGCAGCAGTCATGTTGTCATACTTTATGACTGCATCACTTAGAAAATTGATGAAAATTCTGATCACCATCATTAAGTCAGGACTCCTTGTATGGCCCATTGGGTGGGCGTGGCTGCGGTGGTAACGGCAGACTGGGTGGGACTAAAAAGTTCAATCAATCAATTCCAACTTTGCAAGATCTTTTTTTTTCCTGTGAGAAGTTGAAATTGACTGATTGATTGAACCTTTTTTTTGTGTACATGGCGGCGGAGGCCTAAAGTGAAAAGGTTTTATAAAACCCAGCTGAAGGCCTAGGACTGGGGCGACGGCGCGCGTGCCCACAGAGAAGGCTCTGAGTGCCGCCTCTGGCACCCGTGCCATAGGTTCGCCACCACTGTCCTAGTTCCTATATTGTATAATAGAACCTTTGCAGTGCAAGAGAGTCTGCTGTCTACAGAATTAATCCAAACATGGTCACAGGAGAGGGAGGAAGAAGAGAAAGGAAGGCATCCCCTCTGTCATATAGAAAGAGGAAATGGAAATAATATCATGATTTACCTGAACATAGGTTTTTCTGCTGTGCATATTTAATCACCCAGTTGGGGAAGATTATTTCCTGATGGCAGGAAGAAGCCAAGAGAACTCTGTCAGAGAAGTATAGGGGATGCAACACAATGTTGATTGCTTCCAGACTCTTTCCTATAATAACCTAAAATAGTGTTGGTGACATTTACGGTACATCTGACTTTCAGTAAAATAGTCTGAGGACTTAAGGTTTGCAAAATAAATAAAGACTGTAGATGTTCAATGGTACTGTACTAAAACCAAGGACCCTTAAATCAATGCCTGATGTCAGAAATTAACTAGATAAAGCAATGTTTCTCAACCTTGGTAACTTTAAGTTACCCTGGCTGGAGAATTCTGGGAGTTGAAGCCCATACATCGTAAAGATGCCAAGTGAGAAACAATGGGATAAAAGTAAAATTTAATCAAAAAATATATAAAAACTGAAGGTTCAAAAAATAAATCAAGGAAGAGGGATTTAGTCAGTGCTGTATAGGATATAATTTCTTTGAAAGCTTATTGTGCTACAAGTTCCCCTTGTCTGCAAATTCTCCTTGTCTAGGCTCAGTTTTCAGCTGTGGCTAAACTGTGGAATGATTTTGGTGATGGGAAGAATGTGATTTATTTTTTTAAGAAACAAACTGCTGATCAGATTCCAGGCATAGTTCAAAATGCTACTTATAAAGTCCATGATTTGAATCCCGGCTACCTTTAAAAAAATCTTGCCTTATAAGGTAATTGAGGCATTAAGATACACCATTCTCCAGTTACAATTAAGAGAGACTTTTGGTGTGATCAACAGAGGTCAGACTGTTCTTATTCCCTATTGTCAACAGGCAAAAAATAGTTTTATTTATGCAGAATTCTGGAATATAAGCAGGGTTTAAGTTGAAAGACAGGAGCATTTGGGTGCTTTTGTTCTTTTTAATTGTATTATTTTTCATTAGATGCCTTAATCCACTGATGGAAATGAAGATTATAAATTCAGTAAATACAATACTAATGTATCACCAAAGTTTTATTCTATTCTAGCCAGTTACCCAGTCCTCCATTACCTAGTCTGAATTCCCTTTTATTTTCTTAAAAATAAAACCATGAAAGCATTACTGAGCCTGATTATCTTGTGTGAAATATGTTCTCATATATCCCATCTATAAAGTAGAATAAAAAATAAATAAATATATCCAGGTATGGGAAAGAGAAGAAGAAATTCAAGCAGACGTTATTAAAATTAGTGTCACTATCTTAACCATTTTTTTATAATCTAATTATTTTAAATTTACTTTTTAAATGAATGGAAAAAAATTAATACATGACTATGGTAAATGTAAGGGTACAGTGTGTTAAATGCAAGAAGTCTGCATATGTCTCTGGCTAATGTCAACAGAGGCCTAAGTAATTAGCAGATTCATTTTTCAAATAAGGATGAACTACTAATTGATTTTCCAATTACCAATTGTACAAAAAAGGCAAAATTAACCTAATTAGGATTTTTCTAATGTTTATTGAAATGTTTTGCCATGTTGTATTGTTTGTTTTTCGTCCTTTAATAATACTATATTTTTACTGGTATTTTTTCTAAATAATTGAACTAAAATATGAAAGCCTACTATGAATCAATTTAAAGTGCTTATACAAAATTAATAAAAATATACATAATTGAACTGTGAGTCCACTATTCAAGTTTATTTACTTTTTAACTAGATGAAATATTTTGTCTCCAACCCATTAAGCCAAAAGAAATTCCTATTCTCCGGCCAAACCTGTATCAACATCCAAACTGCTGCTTTTTTCTCAAGCAACTCTGCCCATTTTTTTTTAATTCAAATATGTTAAATGTAAAAGAATTAAAAGCTTGAAACAAACATTTGGGGAATGTTTCAAGGCTAAGAGGAGAAAAGATGTAAAAGATAGGAATGAAGATAGTATCAGCATTCGAAACAGCTCAATCCATGTTTTCAGGCAAGAAAGCAGCAGGAAACATTGCTCACATGCAATAGAAAAAAGATTGCATCAACTTCCATTATTAGTTAATCTTTGCATAGCCGTGCAACTCCTTCAGATCAAATAGAACACAATTAGTAATTTAATAACCCACCACATAAATCTCATTTCAAAATTTTCCTAGAAGCTAATCACCACTAAAGACAAAAGAAATAAAAATCAAGCTCAACTTCACTTTCAGCTTCAGTATCAATTCTTTCCTGCATACTCATATCAAGATTTCAACTGAAAAGTTCTATCATTAAGAAAAAAATAACAATCACTGATGACATTATTATACAAACCATTAACAACTTTGCATCTTTTTCATAATAATTAGAAATTATATTTCTAAATAGAGCATGGGAAAAACCTGAACCATTTTATGTAAAATATTAATGAATAATTATAATAGAAAACTAGTATTATATTCTTTTCCTTATATTTCTTTATCATTTGCAAAGTAGAACAAAGCAATATTTAAAAATAGCAAAAAATCAAAATATCATTATTTAGAGTGACTAAATTGGGACAATATAATGATGAACTTGACTCCCATAGTATCTGATTTCATATTTTATTCCCAATAAACTCATTAGGCTTCCCAGTATTTCTGAAATAATTTATACTTCAGATATATCTCTATAAATTCAAAAGCTTTAAATGTACTCCTGGTATTAAAAGTAAACCATAAAATTACAGGCAATTAAAAAATCTATTTTCAAAAGTTTCATCACAAGCAATAGTAAAAAGCTTTTATAAACTGAAAGGTGTGTCTTCACAGCCTGAAGCTGGCACATTAATTTAAGGTGTGGAAACTACAAAGTTCTTATTTGCATAAAACATACCATCAAGTCTAAACAAGATACAGTAAGTAATTATATTATACATATGAATTAACATGGAGGATAAATTTAAGTTAAAGTTTTAAACAAATTAAGTTGTATTCAAATAGATGTATGCATCTGCTATTAAGAATTTGAAAAAGATGTTTTTTTAAAACTTCAAGATATATTCACATATTAATATAAAAATATTGTAACTTGAGTTAAGGCTTCATTTTTTTATGTATCTATTGTGCTATAATTTATTCTAAACCATCCTGGATATTTTTTTTTATTTTGGGTTTGTTTATATATTTTTCTATTAAGTAAATGAATAGCCACACAGTGACATTTTTTTAAAAATGTTTTGCAACTTTTTACCCAGAAAAATGCATGTGTTAGCCACAGTTTACTTGCCACATGACATTGTGACAAGAGCTCCATGAAACAAAAAATCAGATTGTCCTACTTCTACCAACCTTTTGCATTTTTTTTCAGCCTGGTCAATAAACATACAGGTAGTCTGGTTATTGACCATTCAGCAACTGCTGAAAGTTAAGAGTGCTAAAAATATAACTTTATAGCACATATACAACCATTTATGATCTTTGCAGTGTCCCTCAAACACATGATCACCATTACAGGCAGTACACTTGTGCCTGACCTGTGGTTTTTTTTTTCTTCTTTCTTTCCCCCCTTGAAAAGCAGAGACCCACCCTCTGGAGTGTTCGAGCTCCTGTTTGCTGTTTTGTACACATCAAAAGCAAGGCAATGCAACCAGGGGCTGGGAGTTGCAGGTGCACTATGCAAACAGCCTGTACTAGTCTTTTGAAATCGCTTTCGATCCAATCTTTCTGCTATGCTGGGGGGGGGGGGGCGGGAAGAGAAATTTCTGTAGGCAATCTCTTCTTTGCCTGAACCCACCCCCATCTTGCAGAAATGATTGGAGAGGAGGGGATTACAATAGAGTAAGCTGTTTGCATAGCACATCCTTAGCTCCCAACCCTGAGTTGCTGGCACAATCATATTTATTTCAATATGTACAAGTCACTTAATATGCATTTGAATATTTCAAAGGGTGGGGGAATGGTTAGGAGGAAAATAAAAGCCAAAAAGTGTGAAACTGTATAGTCTTGTCTCTTTCCAGCCAGAATGCATAGTCACAGTTATGTGATTTTCCATTTAGCCACTGCTTCACTAAGCAACAGAGTTCAATTAAGCGCGGAGCACCTGTACTGTCTACAGCTATGGTATCTGAGATGGAATGAATTTTCCTCCACTGTAACTAGAAGCAAAATATAAGCATTGGTTTTTGGCAGCCTACTTTTAAAAAGTGCAGATATTGCAAGGCTGCAATATTATATTCCATGCATATTTTATTTGTTGGAACTATATGTATGTAAATGTTGCAAGACGTAATTGCAGATTAAAGTTATTTGAATTTCAGGGTTCCAAATGATAAGATCATTCTATTCTACTTATGTAGCCCTTCAGCAAAACTGAATATTTCTTTCTGCAAGAAAATGAGAAATAAAATTCTATTTCTTTTTTTAATTAACACTTTTCAATTGGATTTTTGGTACTAGAAAATGTCATAAAAATTGGCAAAGGCGCATATTTAATATAACATATATTACAGAATCTCCTTAATGGATAAATAAGAATATAATTTAATTAAAGTAAAATATCATTGAATGTTTATTGTTGAAAAAGATACATTGTCTTCAACATATTAAAGAAAATCATGAAGCAGTTACAGCTTTCTTCCCTAGACCCGTCCGTATCTAAATCTTATTGTCTTAAGATGTTTTCCAGAATTTGACTTCGATGTATGTTTTTTTTATTTATTTATATTTTAATGTATTTTATCACCATATATCAAAGAGCACATGAACCCATAGTACATTAGTTTAACACAACAAGAAACCCTACTTTAGTACCTGTGATCTCAACTGACTCAGATAGTATGAAGAAAGAAAATGACAAGGCACTTACTTTGGAGAAATCCAGGTATTGTAGCTATTTGATAATCATACAAATAAATAATCAGTATTTTTATAATCCTATGCATAACTAAAAAAGTCAACCTTCAAGGTCAATTGTATTTCTGTTCCTAATGCTTCTGAAAATGTTTCTTCAATCAAATGAGCCTTCGAGTTCCCGTTTTCCCAGGACATAGCTGAATAGCTGCCAATTTAGTTGGATGCACTAGAAAAGCACACATAATTTCAAATTGTTAAAATAATATAGTAGACTATACTTTAAAAATAAAGAAACAGTAGGTGGAGCAAGCAGAAAATTCTTTTAGGTCCTGTGGAAATAATAACTATTCCAAGAAATTAAGGAGGACTAATTCATTCACCCATCTGAGGGCAAGAAATCTTCTTTGACCAGCTTTAATACTAAATATTTTAAATCTTTAGCAAAAGATGGGAACCCTGGGAAAATCAGCTGCCACTTATGAAAATTATCCTATTACTGTATACTGTATATAAAATGTTCCCCAATTGGCCACTCATCTGAAAGTTATTTGTAAAATAAAAGTTATAGGTTGGACAGTTATCATTTTTCAATCTGGATTTTTAAAAAAGTAAGTCCTTATCAAGTCGAAATGTCAATTAAAAATACCAAGTATATATTACAAGAGCCATTTTGTGATTTAAATTACTAGTAAGTTTGAACAGGATTATGGAACATGCAGGAATACGGTAGTTGTCTACAAAAACCAGGGAGTAGCAGTATTTATGAAAGTTAAGGATGTCCAAGAAAACATTCTTTTGATATTTTTAAGTAACTATTTAAACCAAATAGATGTGGCATGTCAAATATGAAACACCTAATTTTAGCCCTCTTTGTCCTTTAAATACAAGTGCAAGAACTAATCTATACATTCTAAGGAGTAAAGATACTAAAAATCCACCTTTTACCATCTTTTACCAACAGCTAGGATTATTGCATGTAGCTAAGCAAGAATTATTAGAGCGGGAAGCAACACAATGAAATTCACTGTATCTATATATGTAGATAACAGTCCAATCAAAACTTCAGTATTAAAGAAGAACAAATGAAATTAGCCATTATCCCAGAAATAGATCCAATGCTAAATTATCAAGGTGTATTTATTTAGCTTTTTCTGTACATATGACCAGAAATAATAAAGTGAGAAAGAATGTGGGTGGTGAACAACCTGTTACAAATATAACTTAATAAGTCAGTGATTCATGTAGAAAATTGGGACAAAATCTAGGTTGTTTGTATCCAAGTATAGCTTTGAATGCTGGTCCATAAGACATAAGTTAAAAATATCTGTTGGTGACATGAATGCTTGGCATCTTAATAGATTTCACACATTTACATTTTGCCATGGTGTGTGTGTGCGTGTATGTGTATATATATATGAGATGTATTTGAATATTAGTAGCTCAGATTGGTAGTTGGGCTGTTGGTTTGATCTCCAGGCTTGGTAATTAGGTTGCAAACATTTTGCCTCCATTCAAGGGGACATCTTCAGTGTGGTTTGAATTGTGTTCTGTTTGTTTGGAATGTTGCTTCTGGTATTTCAGTTGAAGTAGCTCTCTCGTTCTCAGTGGTTAGTAGGCGGGGTCGATATCAATATGTCTGTTCAGATTGGTTGGTGGAGAACCAGGCCTCGAGGAATTCTCTTTCTCTCCATGGCTCAGGAGGACACAAATTCGATCTAACCGGGACCACAATTATAACCCAAAGTCAAGGAAAGAAAGAGAATTCCTCGAGGCCTGGTTCTCCACCAACCAATCAGTGAACAGGCACATTGACATCAACCCCACCTACCAACCACTCACAGCAAGAGATCTACTTCAACTGAAATACTAGAAGCAACATTCCAAACAAACCAAACACAATTCAAACCACACTGAAGATGTCCCTCCGAACAAAAAGTTATCTTCACACAGACTTTGATTCTTAAAATCTTAATGTACCCTCATATATTCAGGCTGCACCTATATACAATAAATTCACATAGCATTAAGAACACAGGAAAAATGATTTTATAAAAAATGAGGAAACAGAATCCTGAGAAAAACAAAAAATATGAACATAGCTAATTAGCTTCAAGAAATGTTTATATACTCGAAAGAATTTCTTTGGATATTACTCCAATTTTTTGGGACAAGTTTTTTTGCAAGTGTACTTATCTGCTGCCAAAAAAGTTATTCTGATTGCAAAAGGCAGTTCTTAGAATCCTTACCACAATTGACTAATAGCTTTAGACATATACATCTATATTATGAATAAACAGCATTGGAGTAAGAGGACAACACTGGAAGAATAACTTTCTTCCCTAAGACAACTATGGATAAAGAAGAGCAACTGATGTTGAGGTTATTACACTAGTATGTCAGTATACAAATTACAAGTGCAAATGAAGTTGTGTGCTCAATCTAAACTATCATATAATTAGGACATATAATATCCTTATGTAACAAATAGTGGGACAAAACTCAGAGGCAGAATGCAAAGATTCAAGAGGGTAATTTATATGGTAGCCCAATTCAAATGACATGATTCTGGTTGATGTACAAAAATATTAAAAATACAGAAGTAAACAGCACAAAAATTCTGGGCTCCATTATGGTCATGCAATCTAGGCTAATGTTTTCAAGAACAAAACAAACAATAAAGGAAAGTGTTAGATAAAATTCCATTAATTCTTATTAGTTTTATGAAGAATAAAAAAGCATAATCCATTTTAAAAAATTCTTGAGAAAAAGAAAACAATTAAAGAATGAAAAATACCACTACCAGTTAAATTTAGAAAATAAAACAAATATCTGCCAGTTTTAGATTTCAACCAAGAATATGTGGGCTAAATGGGGGCTGATTTTCTTGTTTTTTGCAGGACTAAGGCTAATTAACTTTAAATTTGGATCTTAAGAAGAGTTCCCTTTTGGGAGTTTATCCATCAGTGTAAAGTAACAATATACTTCATTCACAACTACTTCAGAAAGTCAGAAAATAAAGCTCATCTCATATTTAACTTTATGACAAGATCATGGTATCGCAAAACTAAACCAATAAGAAGTTCTGCTCTGATTGGTGCTACATGAGAAAATAGAGGCACTGCTGAACAACAAATAGAAATGCAACATAGATGATGAAGAGGCTGGGGAAGTATGTTGTGGGAAAAATAGGAGGAGAAAGGAGTATTAGGTATGCTAGCTTCTTGAGTTATTTATTAAAATAATAAAGGTGAGAAATAAATGAAAAAGCTTTTACTATACTTCTTTTCCTTATCTCTAAACACACTTTTGTGATAGAAATTATATATTTTATAATATGTGGTTATTTAAAAGTTGCTAAGAGAACATTAAGAAATGAGCATACCATCATATCTATCATACAATACTTTGTTTATAGTTAAAACACTAGAATGTGCTTAATCAATCATATTCTAAGTCAGGATGCAAATTAAACAAAAACATTTGTGTCCATCAAATCTTTTAATCAATTTAAAGGGATTGATTTTACACATAAAATTGATTCAAAAATTGAATCACCTTCAAACCAAAGTTTCACAGCGTACTAAGAAAATGCTTTAGTTATTAGTGAAACCAATAACTGATATTTTCACACATGCAATGCAATCAAATCCATTCAAGATGCAAGTTACAGCAGGATTTTATCATCTTGAACAACCACATTTTATCCTGCCAGTTTCTTTTCAATAGAGACACATACAGCATATATTCTTTAGATAATAAAGACATTGTTGATCATATCAACAATGCATGTTGATATGATGATCTATCTCAACTCTAAAATAAAGATACTCATAAATAGTAAGCGTAATCTTTCCATGAGTCACACATGTTTAGTTAAGATAAACAAATAAAGCATTATGTTCGTTTCCTGTGCCCTTTTGATCACAAGTTCCAAAATGTCCAGGAAACATTATTTGACAGAATATGGAATAACACAGAGAGATTGCCAGGTTTAATAACATGTTGCAAATTAGGTTTGACCTGCCAAATATTCTAAAAGAATGAGGCTCACATTCAAGATAATTTAAATATGTTATTATACTAATTAACTTTCAGACCCGGACCAAACTATTTAAAAATAGTATCTATATGTGTGGTTATATTGCTTATTTTAATTTTGTTCTTGTTTGCTTTTTATTATTACAGATGTACACATCTCAGAGTTGTAAATTAAGTTAACTGCCCTTATACATTTCTTAAACAATTCTTACCAACAGTTTTTGTTCATATGTAATTATGGACCAATTTATATTTTCAGTTATAATTAATCACTTTTCCTATTTTAAAAGTCATATATTTTCATATACCCAGATTTAGTTATACTTTCCTAATATATACATTACCATGAACAATTTTTCTTAATGCAATGTTTGCTAAGTTCATTAATATGCCTTTTAACTTATTTTCTTCTTATATCTGCTTTTATATGTGCTTTGGAAAAATGTATTGCAAAACTCATAAAAATGTAAATTTTAAAATACAGTTGCAGTGGGGCTTATAAAAGGTAAATTGGGTAAATAATAATTTACTAATTTCTTCCCTGAGACAGTTCTGTTTTTAAGACAAATGATACTGAAGTTTCCAGGCACCTTTCAAAGACAGTCACCAACAAACATATCTCTTCAGTCTTTCCTTAGCATCAATAGATGATTGTGTCTCCAAAATAAGCATAGCCAGTGCAACAGCCTACAGCAGGCAAAGTTATACTGGCCATCTTCTAAAAGAAGTCTGAGTCCCCCTGACTGTGAGCCGGTATTTTCATAGGGAATACAGCTTATCTTTTGGCCTGGTGTTATGTTCATCAAAAGTCCCCCTGTCTGCTTTAAGACAGCCTTAATGAGTTATTTGACACCCAGTGACTTATCCCCTCAAGCTCAGGATTTGTGCAGCATCCCTAAACTGTGATATAACACACAAAGCCAAATATATGATATACTGTTACAGGAACTGGGTATGTCTACTCTAATAAAGAGAAGGACTAGGAATGATTTGATAGCAGTCTTCCAGAAGGGCTGCCATGCACCTGAAGGCAAAACAAGAAATAACAGATGGAAGCTTATCAAAGAGAGATCCAACATGGAATTAAGGAAAAATATCCTCTCAGTGAGAACAATTAATCAGTGGAACAGGTTACCTCCAGAAGTTAGGGGGGCTCGATCACTGGAGTTTTAAAAAAGAAATTGGACAGTCATTTGTTGAAATTGTATAAGGTCTCCTGCTTAAGCAGGGGACTGGACTAGAAGACTTCCAAGGTCCCTTCTAAGTCTGTTATTTTGTAATTTTGTAATTCTGGTATGTCATTTCCCCAAATTACTGACAATCACAGAGGCTGTATAAGCATATTAAATTGGGGCGGGATGTATGAGCATTACTGTGAGAAACACAGTAAGCTAAATCCCAAGCAATAGAAATAGAAATGGAATCCAAATCTGTATCACCTAGAGCAGAGGTCTCCAATCTTTTGGGCACCAGGGACCAGTTCTATGGAGAGAGGTTTTTCCGTGGACCGGAGGGTGCGTGGTTTTGTGTGCTGCCTGCATCCTAGGGATGGGGTTTGCTTGTCTGTGAGGATCGGTTGCTGGCATGCCACCGACGGACCGGGGGTTGGGGACCCCTGATCTAGAGCAATAGGCTTTGTCCCAAAATAGAAGCCTGGGAATAGGAAATAGGTAAAAAATCTACACAGTATATTTTTATTATTCTGAAGCTTGCCTTGAAAATACAGTACGTTTAAAAATGACACAAGCAAAAATACAACTGATAAAAATATCAAACCTTTTCAAAACACCACACTTAGGTAGGCCAGTATTATTACCTTCATAAAGTACAGCATTAGAGTAATAATTTGCATGATCCCACTAAAAGTGTTTAAAACTGAATCCTTACTGAAGGGATTTCAAAACGGGAAAAGAACTTTATGGATTCTACCTTATATTTCTTAAGCTTTATTAGAAGCAATCTGACAACTGTTTCTACATTCTTAGCTCAGGTTTCACTTTCTACAATAAGATCTCATGAAAATATGATTTTTATGAAATTCCTTAACGTTGTAATTTAACTTTTTCCACTCCTGAAACAGCAAGTATGGGCAAGTACTTTAGAAAATTTGGAAAGGGACAACTTGTGCTACAATGGGAAACTGACCTAGTTTTCCAACCACTGATTCATCAAATGATTTTGACCTTCAGATGCTGAATCTCTAACCCCCTTTCATTTCACTCCACAAATTCATATAAAAATATTTCATGAATGATAAAAAGAAATATTTTAAACTGAAATGTTTATATACTGTTTTTACTAAGTCTTCTACCTTAAAACATTAAAACAAATTTCACTAATGCAATAGTACCAACTTTTAATGATATGGTTATATTTGTACAACCATATTTCATATTTCAATTCAGTTCAGAGGCATAATTAGAGATCACAAAACTAATTATATGCAGTATACTAATGATTCCCAGGTTTCATAAGAGCTGCCTTACATAAACTCAATGTAATCATGTATCCAGTGTGTCTGCTCTCCACTGGCTTGAGCCACCATTGTCACCTGTTCTTCGGACCAGGCCCTGGCCTCTTAGAAACAAACAGCAATAGCAGTAGCACTTAGACTTATATACCACTTCATAGTGCTTTACAGCCCTCTCTAAATGGTTTACAGAGCCAGCATATTGCCCCCAACAATCTGGGACCTTATTTATCGACCTCAGAAGGATGGAAAGCTGAGTCAACCTTCAGTTGCTCAGAATCGAAGTCCTGGAGTGATCAATGAGTTAGCCTGCAGAATTGCATTCTAACCACTGAATCACCACTGCTCTTTCCACAATGGTTCTTAAAAACCACTGACCTATCCCACAACCACATAACCCGATGAGTCCATTGCTGCAGTAAATCAAGGTAAATACATTCAAAGTTATGATTATCTGTCCTCCTTGCTTTTCCTTAGGTTTTATTTGCTGGCTCACCATAAGAAAACTGACAAATGTCCCTGTGGAAAGATTCTCTAGTCTAGATGACAGAGCATAGTATTTCATCACTTTCAGGGATTTGTCTCTTTCCCTTCCCCTCCCTCCACAGTTACTTGCAAATTAGATAAGCACAAGACCTAATTTAGGTCTAAATGCATAGCCTTTTTATAGGGCATCAATCCAACATAGATCAGATCACAGTCATATCTCCAAGCAATGTTTTGCCATCTTATGCAAAGATGTAACATTTTCAGAAATTTTGAAACCATTAGAAAAGGAATACTGTTCCTATTCAGGAAAACAATCCAGAAATTTCTGGAAAATTGGAATAAATGCATTGTTTATTTTCATATCACCACTTACTAGTCTAAATTAACTTTGCTATTTAAAGAACATACAATGCAGTGTGTAAACACTAATTTACTCTTTCAATTATTATTTGGTTCTATTACAATATGCCTAATTAATTTACTTTATTTTACAATGTATTAATTTTTCTACAAAGCAGCAGAATCTTAAAAAAAATATATTATAAATTTAGTTTGACAAGTTCCAAAAACATCACAATTCAGAAGAAACTATCAATAAGCAATAAAACAATTTAACGTCCTTAGATACTTAGGACTCAAGAATCCAGGTGAAAGTGACCCACTGGTCATTGGAGTAAAAGCTGGCAATAGAAAAGCCTATAAAAGCAAAGGAGGCACTGAGGCACTAAATTGTCATTCCTTCTTTGGTGAAAATTAGCAATGCACAGATGAACAAAAATGTATCTTGCTCTTCTTGCATTTAAGAGTTGTACTGCACTGTTTGTCCTCCATACACTATTTGGGTACAAGAACTGTAGTACCCTGTTAGTATTTTAAGGGAGATATAACAAATATGATTGTGTATGCTTTATTGCATTCATTACTATAAAAGAAAGTATTTCATAGAGGAATTTTTTGTAACTCTTTCTGAACTTTAAAAGGGGAGGGGGCAAAAATGTCCATTTTTATCTCTTTGTCCTGTAAGTAAGTAAAAGTAATAATTTGGATTCACTACCTAAGGGCAAATAACAGGTTCACCTATAATACCTTCAATGAAATCATTTCCTTATACACACACACACAAACACAAACCAATATTTGTAGTAAATATGGAGGAGAAAAGCAGAGAAAAGCAACTCCTAAGACAACAGGCATTGGGAGAGACTTCAGTCAAGGTAGCAAAGATGCTATCCGTTTCCTCTCCATAGAAAGGTTTTTAATGCATCTACTTATGATTTTATCAGCGCCGTGAGCGCCGCCGGAGAGGTCAGAACGTAGCAAGAACAAGAACTGCTCGTTTTTCTCCTTGAAAAGAGAGCAACTGAATGATAAAGTCATGCATACATTAGTGTATACTTCGTTCCAGGAAAACAGCAATGAATTTGTGCGTATCAGATTTATATATAACATCCCAGTATCTTAGTTAATGTCCTGAAGTCACCCTGCTCGTTCCAATTTAGATTTTTTTTCCCCGAAAGACATCCATGCTTTTCTCTCAATATTCACCAACATCTCATTTTGTCTTCCCACCCGCCTTCTCCCTCCCTTCCCTGGCATTTTTCAGACTAAAGACTTCGGCCGGCAGCCTGCAGAGAGGAAGGTCAGGGAAAGGGATCGCCACCGCTACACTTTGCCGCGAAAAAACATTCACCTTGAGGATCACGGAGGAGTCTGAAGCGCTTTCGCGTCGCCCAAGTCCGCCCCTCCGCGCTAAAGAATCCGAGGGAGGAAATGGCCCTGGCCTGGGCTGAGGCAGAGACGACACACACTTGTGGCAACGCTGCCCCGACCGACTGCCACCGACTTGGCTCCCGGCCGCCCCGAGCCATTAACCAGGCGCCTCAACTTACCCAAACTGCCGGCGAAACCGTCCATTTTGGGCGCAGCGGCGTCAACGTCCGAGCTCGACCTCGAGCCGCCGGCTCCGTCTGAGAAGGCAGGAGGAAGAGGCGGCGGGCGGGGGGCAGCTCATTCACTCGCGCCGCGGTTGCGGCTGCCCACTCCGCGTCCGCAGCACGCGCTGCCCGCTCGCGTTCCCTCCCTGCCGCGGACGCTGCTCTCGCGCCCCACGCGCCTCCGGTGCAGCTGCTCGGCAAAAAACTGGTCCGCTTGCTTGCCTGCTTGCCCGCCCGCTCCGACCACCTCTTGCAGGAGCGGCAGCCGCTGCCAGTTTCTAACCCCCACCCCCAGCCGCTTTCGGGCCCGCCCTGCAGCGGCCGCGTTGCTTTCGCGCTTCCGACTCCGCCTTCCTTTGGCAGCCGGGGCTTCCCCTCCAGCGGCGGTTGCGGAGCGCCAGGAGGGTCTGGGGGCGAGGCGGGCCTGGAGAAGGGAAGCTGGCGGCGGCGGCGCCCTCAGTTTGTTACGCCTGCGGCCCGGTCTTTGTAGAGTCAGAAGAGGAATAGCAGGGAGGCTTGACTCCAAGTAAGGCTGCCCTGGAGCTTGGGCGATTTTGGGGCGGCAGTATGTTTCGGGGGTAAAGCGTTAGTCCAGCGGCTTTTCTCGGGAATAACAACATCCCAGTAAAAGCTGACTGACTTAGTGGATTCTTAGCGGAGCGCGGTTACTGGCAATTAAAGACTTACTCGAGAGGAACCCGTGTAATTTAATGGGGAGCTGCCAGATGGAATGGATTCGGGCTTGGAGTTAATCGTTCACCGATTTCTTGAGTCTGCGGGAAATTATACCATTTTAAAATTTGCTGTCCCAATTGCCAATCTTTATTCTGCTTAGTCTGTTTGCGAATTAACGGTCAAATGGTGTTTATTTCTTATTTTTTTTATTCAGACATTGGTATCCTGGCCTAAATTATTTGCCTTAAGCCCATGTTAGGCAAAGAAAGAGGCTGAAATTTCTAGCTTTGCAGCCTTCCTTCTTTAGGTCAGCTTGGTAAGCATGACGCTGCAGCAAGACCTGACACCAGGATTTTGTCAAGGGCCTTTGTGTACTCCTCTCCCATAGCCCCATTTAGTCCAACACAGGCTTAACATAGTATGTAACTTTTGAGTTCCTGTAAGCAACTTTTAGGCCTGTCATCTCACTGTTATACCACAATATTCTTGTGCAAAGCCAACAAAAACAATTGAGGAAGTACACGTTGTACAATCCAGTTTTGGAGGACAAATCTGCTCAAGTGAAGAAGGTACAGTAGGTGCTTCCATATCTGCTCAAGTTTACGTTCAAAAGTTACATGAAGCTTCTTTTAGATTGAGTGAGCACTAGTGAGCAAACATTCTTTCTATAGTTTTCTTTGCAATAGCAAAGAGTAAGGCAGTTATTAAAACATCTCCATCCAGCATCTGTCTGAAATACAATAGGTGCCTCTTTGAACACATCCAGTACTCCTTTCCAATGTCATAGGGAGCAAAGCATTACAGATTTTAAGCATCATAAGGCTGCAGCTGCTGGACATACTGGATTAAAAAGGAAAACACTAAAATAATAATCAGTACAATTAAGAATGATTTATGATAGTCTCCCTTATGGATTGAAGACAAGGTAAATGTACCTTCAGGGGCTAAAGGAAGAAGTTGCAGTTGACAGTGCCTGTACCATGATGTAAGTGCAAGTGCTAGCCTAAGTGTGATTAGAACCAGTGTGGCACGCTATTTGAGATACTCAGTTTGAGCCTGGGAAATTCAGATTGTAATTTTTGTACCATTCTTAACTGTCAGAAAAATGAAATGGTGAAGATTAAAAATAAAATCAAAGACAATCTAAAAAAATAGTTTGGTCCTGGAATAGAGTTACTGTATTTTACAACAATCTTGAGAACCAGTTTCTGACTGAAATTTGCAAAGACTACTAAATCTGCTACAAGGGAAAGATCTAAACCTCTGTTAATAATCTGATCAACAGCTGTTTAAAGGATAGTCCTTTAAATGGACACCCTTTAAACAGACTAAGGGAAGAGAACTCCTTCTCTAATCGATAAAAAAAAACCTGAAAAACTACCTTTTAGTATTTAACCATTATATGAAATTTGCAAGGAAGTTATACTAAAAAATAATAAAATATACTGAAACTTAGTTTTGAACTATTCTCCCTCTTGTTTCACTTGTATAATTTTGGTTATAATATACAGATGGAATAATGTGAATATATGTATCTGAAAGGATTGAAATGTACATAGTTATAATCTTAAACAGAATTTTTATAAAATGATGTATTGTTGGCATATATCACCAGGGAAATTGTCTACAATGTATAAAGGCATTTGAAACTTATATTGGAAATGTGAGCAACAAAAAAGGACATTATATCATGTTTGATGTACTTGTAAAAAAGCTAAAAAATTCTGGATTTAAATTCAGAATATTTTAAATATTAATATACAATTATACTGCATAACTTTAAAATTTGATATTTTTTTTAAAAAAAAAAAGCACAATGCCTATAATTTTGTAATGTAATTTAAAATGGAGAGATCTTTGTTGATGAGTAATATCTGTTCCAAATGTCGGGATACATTGATGGCTTGTAGAAAAGGAGGGGTGTTTGTAGGAAATTATAGTGTGTCTTCTAAAGGCAGAAGAGCTGATTGTCAGAAATTAGAGCAAAAGTAAAAACAAATTAAAATCAGCGCTCAACAGACAGATTTTGCATTAGAAAAGTTTTGTTTGGCGTGGTTTTCCTGAATAAAATAAGATCTATTTTAGAACAGCTGATCTGCCCCAGATTCTTTGTCTTAAATTTTAGACTGCAGAATTTAGACATCTAATAAGAGAGAGAATAGATAAAATAGCTGATTATTTCATTGCATAGAAATAACACAATTGTTGATCTGATATCATTCAAAGTAAAATACTACATTTTTAATGACTCTCAGTTATACTTAGGAATACTACTGAGATCCCTGTAGTATACAAATTCCTTGCATGTGAGTGCATTATAGGAAATACTTCATAACATTTTTTGGATACTTGAAAATTATTTCTTGAATATGGTTTCCAGAATTTGTTATGTGTGACATCATAATTATACAGTTGATATTTTTATGATAGATAACAATGTAGTTATAAAGTAGACATATTTATAGATGAAGATTCGTAGTTATTAATCCATTTTTTTCTGAAGAATCAATCAAAATGTGTCTCGTGCTTTTGGGTCTTTCTGGCTAAAAATTCTGGGTGCAGGACACCAACTCACCTGAAGGGTCTCCAATTGGGAAAGCTAATATACAGTAATAGTCCTGATGTTGCCATCTTCCTTTTAGGAAGGGGGAAAAAAAAGAATTAGACTATATCACTTCTTGTGATCTTCATTCCTTATCTAAATCTTCCACTGTCAGCAACTAAAATAGCTTCTGCTCTCTGAAATAATTCCATTCATTACAGGTAGTCCTTGACTTATAAAGTTCATTTAGTGATCATTTGAAGATACAACGGCATTGAAAAAAGTAATTTATGACCTTTTTATCCTTATGATCATTGCAGCCTCCCCATGGCCATGTGATTTACATTTGAAAGCTTGACAACTGGTTCATATTTATAACGGTTGCAGTATCCCGGGGTCATCTGAATATCTTTTGTGACCTTCTGACAAGCAAAGTCAATGGGGGAAGCCAGATTCACTTAACCACCATGTTACTTAACAACTGCAGTGATTCATGTAACAAATGTGGCAAGAAAAGTCATAAAATGGGGCAAAACTCACTTAACAACATCAATTCTGAGTTCAATTGTGATTGGATGTTGAAGACTACCTGTATTGCTTGCTGCATTTTGGAACTGCTTTTAAAAATTCCTCTATGAAAGAACATACTACATGTATACATTTTTGGCCCAGAAAAAAATTCTACTGTACAATTACGATAAAAACAAACTCTGGAAAGCATTTTCAAGAAACCATTTTCAAGAATCTATAAAATGTCATGGAACATTTCCTAAATTGTACTGACATATAAGACGTCTTTTTCCCAAACGACCATTTTCAGGAAGCATTTGAATATCTCCTTACTGCCTGCATATTATACTGTGACTAGACCAGCTGCTGTATAAGTTCATTGGATCTGTTTCTACTGATGCCTCCCTGAAGTCATAGGCATCGAGGAATCTTTATAAATCAGGTAGAGATATTATTGTAGATATATTAATATACAAGCATATCTAGTAGTATTTCAACACAGGAACTAGAGTGCCCATCAACAATAATGTACCTGGTGTTACTGATAAAACTGATGCATTCCTATAATGCTTGGAAAGTCTCTTTGAAAGCAAAAATGTATATAAGCATACAATACAAGGAAAGAAGATCAAATATATTCAAAGCCTACCAAAGTCACTTACAAGCAGTATCAACAAGCATAATTTTTTTTAAAAGCATTTATTTTAATAGTAATTTTCAATAAAATAATGTGCTATTTTAATAGTGGCAGCTAGAGTACTACTACTGTTACAAGCTTTCCACAGATGCCAGGGTGAGAGCAAGGGAAAATTCTCGTGTGTCATTTATTTGCCTCACCTTTTTAGAGATCTATCTTGTCAAGCAATTATCATTGTCAGTAATATGACAAAGCTTCAAAAAGGATGGTTCTGTTTTGGAGAATAAGGGTAATCTTTACTAAAGTGAGTTTTTTTAAAAAAAATGTTTGTATGAGGGAACATTCCCAAAAAAATCTCCTGCCTGACTTTTAAAGAGCCATAATCCTGAAAGTATTCTAATGCCTAAAAATGTAGGAAGGAAATTTTAAAAGATCTGTAGGAGTCTTACAGTGTGAATCTACATAGCCTAAAATGTGTTAACAAGTATTAAGTGAAACAACTGAACTCAAACTTGCCCAGGAAAGATATTAAACAGAAGGTAATAGTGATGCATGTGTTTTGTGATAGTTAACATTTTTTCTAATAAAATCAGGGTAAATTTTCTGGAATCAGACATAAGAACATTCTCCAGTGTTTCTAGTTAGCACAACAGGTGTCTGAGAGTTTTGCAAGGAAATAAATTACATATTGTTCACATGACAAATAATGCACTTGGACATGTTAGACTAATTCTGGTGAGTCTTCATGATATTTCTTCTATTAAAAATACTCTTTGCCACTGAAAGTTATGATTAAAAGAAACTTAAGAAATTTACAATTTTTTTCTTCCAGTAGCAGAATTATAAAAGCAGGCTGATAAAATTAATGGAACACATTGTTCTATTAGCAAAATGTCTTCAGGTAGCAAATACTGCAGAAATTCTGAATGTGGGCAACTCAGGAAATTAAGTAAAGCACCATGAATACCATCTGTGTCAGCAAAAACCTTTGGCAGAGTTAACTGAATGAAACCATTTTCTTTATTGGAAGTATTAATATAGCCCTCTGACATGATGAGTACAAGCTGCCATAAGTATGTACTGCCCCCACTGAATTTCTGCATCATTTATTTTCTGAGGCAATGCAGTCTTAAGAAAATGTGTGAGGCCCATTGGCCATTTAGCCCGAAATGCATTCAGTGGAGATTATTCAGTTTATACAGCTTGCAATAATAATTCTTGCAATAGTAATTCTCACAAAATATAAAAACTCAAAATAAACAACAGTATAATACCAGAGCAAGAGAGAGTTTATCATCACCTTTCAAAATAGGAAGGATGGGAAATAGGAACAAGCATAAAACAAGAGCTCATTGTCCTTTTCAAAGAAAGAACAAATGCATAAGCCTCCTTGGTACCAGTTTCTGATTGTCCTGCTGATAATGTTTCTCTTAATTTGGGCGCAGAAGGTTCATCTGCCTTAAACAACCATTTTTAAAGAGTCTGGCTTCTTCTGTTAAATGCAAATTATATGGTGTGTGTGTATGGCTTCTGCAGTTGATTTGGTTTTTGGCTTCTGCAATTAAATGCAAATGCTATACAGTGTGTGTGTGTGTGTATGTGTGTATACACACACATGCACGGACACACAGCATAAAGTACAATATATAGAGCTGCCATCTATTGCTTCATTGGAATCTTTTCCCCTTAAGTAGGAATGAAACATAAATTGGTAATTTCCTTCTAAATATTGCAAAAGAATCCTTCAATAAAATGTTTGCTGTGTTCAGGATTTCAGACATTGCAAACTTTTAAATTCACCCTTCTGTTTCTGTTGTTCCATTTTTCCTTAATAACAACATTGCCTTTCTTATATCTGCTGAATATCTTAGTGGGTCATTATTGAAAATAATGTCATTGTTAAAGGATTCTTTTTTCATTAAACATTTTTTGTACTTTTGCAAACTAAAGTATGTGTCTCCTTTGCATAGTAGTACTACTTACTAGAATTTAGATTGTTCTTGGTATATCCTAGTAAAATTGAAATATTGTGTCAAGTAAAGAGAGCTTTGTTGGGGACTTCCAATGTCTTCCTTTCAACAGAGCAGTCCACCCAGAGAAAGAGAATGCAAAGCAAGTGAAAAAGAAATCTGTCATTAAACTTTGTATGCCTTTTCCTCCATCCATTTTAGAGTGTACAGTCTCCTGTCCTTTTCCCATTTTTTGGGAGGATTTTAAAGTTTTCAACAATCAGTCAGCATTCTCTAACCACCAAAGATGTTCTATGTTCATAAACTTTTGTTTGTGATTTTCTCCTTCATTTTTATGCTATGGTTGTTGTTCCAAAATCTGGGATAACCTTGCATCTGCCATCTACTGTAACTCTCTTGCATGAATGTAAAATATGAATTAATTTCTAAATCTTCAGAATTGAAGATATACTTATATCAATTTTCCAAATGAACTCTGTTCATCTAGAAAAGGAACATTTCATTTCTTTTCAGCTTTTCTTTTAATTGAGGATCCTGCTTTGTGAACACCTGATTCTGATAAACACAATTTTTACATACAGGCTGCATGTAGCCCTGGAAGCTAGTAATGTGGCCCCACAAGACAACAAAAAATATAAAAAATAAAGTATGTTTGTTATTTATATATATTAACTATATTATATATTTTATATATGGCCCAAGATAATTCTTCTTCATTCAGTGTGCCCAGGCTAGCCAAAAATTGGACAACTATGGTCTACAGGATTCTTTTCTCCAATAAAAATCAACCTGGATGATTGATTCCCAGTTGTCCTGAGAAAAACTGCTGGTTCTACACTATCTCCATAAAGTAAGATGATCTGGGTTCTACATGATTCAACAGTTCAAGTTAAATAAATAAATACCTGTTCAATTCTGTATTCAATTCTTATTTTAAAGTGATTACAGTGTCTGCACTTTTCATCCTAAAGTTCAATAAATTTCAATCCATGGGTCAGAATCCTATAATCTGTCTGTTCTTTGTGAATACTCATGACTGTGTAATGTATTCTATCCAAATTTTAAGGCAATAATATGTATTCTATGTTCTTATTTAGATATTATTGTAAAAGCAATAACTACTTCAGATAATTGATGCTACAGTTAATATTTTATTAGTAAAGCAAAATAGAAGGTCATCTGAAATTGCCCTAAATTATTTACTTGCTTATATATACAAACAAAAACTGAAAAACTCTGAAACATGATTCTCAGCTTATTGTCATAGGAGCATATAACATATAACAATATTAGCAGAACTGTATTGTGCAGGAATAACAATAACAGTAACAACAACTTTATTGTCACTTTGAATGTACACCAATCGGCATACACCAAAATGAAATTTCATTGCATACAGCTCTCAAAGGGCCACCACCTCCGATATACACTCCTTGTTCGTGGCTTCCAGCTAAAGTTTCAGATTGTCCATTTTAATCTCTAGGGAGCGAACGATGGCAAACAGGACAGATGGAAATGGAGCTCCGTGTAGATTAGCCCTCAAATTAGATTGTATTCCTGCACGACAACCTCGCCTCCTTTCCTTTTTCTGATCCTGACTCTTCCACCTTTTCCTTAAAGAGGAAGCACGCCGCCACCACCAACTTCTCCAAAAGCCTCTCTCTCTTCCTCTGGGCCTGCCGACAGCCTCATCCAGTTCCTTCACTCCATAAGCCCCAGGATCTCTCCTCCTCTGCCTCCTTCTGAAACAGCCCTGATTTGCAACAGAATCCGTTGCTACGCCAGCAGTCAGATCTTTCTGCCGGCAGAACAAATTCAAACAGCACCAACAACTTTTAACGGTCTCACCAACAGTTCCAAAACATCTAGAAACCCGCCATGCCAGCAAGGATTGTCGGTCATTGTGTTAGCTTAGTTCCACCACGTTGCTCAAACACATAAAAACCTTCCCAATCATGTGGCCTATATCCCTTATATCCTTCCCAAAACATTTCACCTTCGAGAACCAATGCAGCCGCAGCCGATCCAGGCGCCGCCATCTTAGAACTTAGAATGGGATATAGTGCATTGGGTTATTGTTATTGATTATGAAAGTCTTAATCTTGAGCATTTTCAATTGTTATTCTGTTATCTTGGCCTGCCATACATTGTAATTCTTGAAAATCTCTAGATTCTTTCTTCTAGAAATTTCAGTGAAGCAGAGAGCAGAAAATGCTGTTTCTGACCCGTGTCTTTTGTTTGATCAGGTTGCAATATCCCCAGTCTGTATCTTAACCCTTCCCCATTCTAACCTGCTGTATATTGTTATTTGAAATGGTCTGTATTATGTGCTGGCAAAAGAGTTTGATTACACATTTTTTCCTCATTACTTTATGTAAGTTTTTTTAAAAAAAATTGTTTACTTATTATAAAAATGCTTTAATCTATTAAGTAAACTTTCAGTTGAAAGTTTAACCAGATATTGCTTCATTAACTTGAAAAGAATGACAAAAAAGAAATTAAAATTGCAGGGATAAGAGTCCTGCCAGAACAGAACAATAACAAAAAAAATCTACTCCATCATTGTATTATTACATCCAGAAGCCTCTGAAACCCATATGTAGATTAGGAGTGCAATAGTGGGTTTTTTTTCTATTTTGTGTTTTTACTGTTTGTAAGCTGCCTGGAGTCTCTTGAGCAAGTAGGTGGCTATATAATTTTTCATCAATTGATCAATAAGCAAGCAAGCTTCCATCTTTGCTTCCAGCAACTGCTGGAGACTAGAGATTACATCTGATAGCAAAGACAGTAAACTGTTATGATTAGTTATTAGTAGGGCAATACCTCCATGATACAGCACATGTTCTGCATAGAAGTGCTTCAGAAAACCATTTTTATATAATCAGTGAAAAAAATAAGATTAAAGAGGTTGAGAAAGGCCACTGCCTGAGGATTTAGCAGCCTGTTAGATAATTTGAGGACTGCCAAATAAACAATCTGATTTGATATAAAATTGCTTCTTACACTGTCAGAGGAATACGTTCCATGGCTTATTATTACTGTACTTTGGGTGCTGTATCTAATAACAAGAGAAGAGAATATATATATAGCTCAGAGTTGAACTATCAAGTCTTGGTGCTTTCTGAGCTTAATGACTTGCTTGCAGACATTTCATTACATGAATAGGGAACATCATCAGTGTTTGTGAGTGTGGTGATGAAAATTGTTGATGTTATCTAGTCAGGTAATGAAACATCAAGGACTCCATAGTGTATCTAATATCCATTAAGCATGGCTGCTATAAATTCAGTAGTAAACCTCACATGGATTTGACTACAAGCCATATTTAAATAGTTCATTTTCTTTCCCTTTA
>NW_015386981.1:42500-82076 GCF_001527695.2 Protobothrops mucrosquamatus
AATACAGAGGCCCAGATTGGAACTCCAGAATTGGCCCAATCTGATGTAGATCACTTGAATGACCAAAATCAGCATGAAAAATGGAAAAAGAGAATTCCATTATTTATAATCTGGCACAGAAAAAGAGAAATGATTATATATTTGGGGGGGAGGGTTCAACAGCAATTTGGGGTCAAGATAGAATCTTCAAATTGTGTCAGATTTCATGGAAATCACTGCAGAGTGTTCAAGCTTTTGTTCTTTAAAATAATGTTTAAGTGTCCATAATCTTTTCATTTGAGATAAAAATATGACATTTTCAACAATAGGTCCCATGTCAAATTCAGACATTGCATTCCTGACAAGTCAGATAAAGCTGAATACTGGGGAAACATTGAGTATTAAAGTAAAAATATAAGAGAATAACTGTGTGTAACATAATTATTTGCTGTACATCATGTCAACTGCCTAGTGCAGGCATGTCAAACTGCCGACCCGCAGGCCAGATGCGTCACGCCAAAAAAGGCACCCACCCCATTGCCGGCAATGGGGAAAAAGTCGCAATAAGTCACGTGACATCACGTGACGTCGCAAGTTTGACATGCCTGGCCTAGTGCATCTCACAAAATTTCAGCACACCTATGTTCAGGATGAATGACTGGCTGAAGAGACAAATAAATAAACAAACTAGGGATCTCTTCCAAATCCTTCCCCCTGGATCTTTATAACTCAGTCCAAATGCTAGGAAATTACCAAAACTGCCCTAGTCACCGTGATATGTTTTATTTGAAAGCAAATTTATAGATCACCAGATCAAATAGTTCTTCTCTTTCCAGACATGGAATTTTATTCAAGCAACAAAAGACATATTGTACTTCTTTGTGCTGCAAAAGCTATGGAGAAATAGATGAGAATGGAATTTCATGGCAGCCCAACATCTGATGGCTGAACCCAGTTAAGAAGTGTTTGCTTCAAATTTGAAATAAATGAAAATAGTTTCTGTTTACCTTCTAGTGTAGGCTTCACCCAAAGATGATGCACATTTTTAATATTTCCTGTTTTCTCTTAACATTTTGAAACAAAATTTAGAATGCTCTGTGAGCCACATCTAAAAATTGGGTATGGGGGAGGAACAGGAGCATGTAACCTTGAATATTAGCACTACATAAATGCCTTATATAAAAACATTTTTATTTTCATATTTTAAACTGCCAGGCTATCCATAATTGTATATTTATTCATCAGATTTATGCACTGCCCTTCTCATTGTATAAGTGACCCTGGGCGGTTTACAAAAGAGAGAGCCCCAAAAAATCACATAAAATATATGAAGTTAAAAAGATAGAGATTTTCATGGCACCAGCCACCCTCAGGAAGGTGCATCACTCTTGGTTTTCCATACTAGTTGACAAAGCCAGACTTTAACACTCTTCTGAAGGCCAAAAGGGTAGAGATCAACCTCACTTCCAGGTTTAAGATGTTCCACAAGGTGGAGCAATAGCAGAGAAGGCTTCCCCTCATAGACCCTGCCAGTCAAAATTCTTACCCAATAAAGTCTATAACACACCCTGCTGGATCACTGGAATGGGTGATACAATAGGATTGAAATGGTTCCTCAGGTAATCTGGAACTCTGCCATGAAAGGCTTTAAAGGTGGAGATGCTCCTAGTTATAACCCACTTCTGTGATATAAGGGGAATGGAGGCATTATTTTTCACTTGGTCTCCTGGCCCTGTGGAATAGTTTCCCCTTAGAACAGGGGTTGCCAACCGGGGGTGCGAGACGACATTCCGGTGGGTCAGAAAACTTTGGTTTTCAAAATTATAGTGTATATGCATAATTGGTTGCCATTATTTCAAACTTTTGTAAGGGGTGCGAGAATATATCAGAAGCGTTCTAGGGCTGTGGGGTATAAAAAAGGTTGGGAGCTGCTGCCTTAGAATGAAACATTGCTACATCTCTTAGCATCTCAGAAGTTTCTGGAGACAGACATTTTCCAGACACTATTTGGTAGGTGATTTGTCATTACTATCTTTATTGTATTGTACTTTATTATGGTTAGGAGAAGTTTTATCATGACAGATTGTTGCTTGATCTTTGCTTTTTTAATTTACATTCTTACCATGGATGTTTTAAACTTTGATTATATATTATGAATTTCTGTATTTGACTGATGATGTAAGCTATCATTTGTTGTTACTTTGGCAGCAGAAAAATGGAATAAAAGCATTTAGTTCAAAACATTAGCGCCTATATGTTGTGCTATCAGGGGACAGGACTTTGCGGGAGGAGCAGCACACAACACTATGAAATAGAGGAAATAACAAGGGGGGAGTCATTGCAAGATCCTTAAACCCAGAATCTAAAATTAATCTCCTGCAATGGTACTTGTAAGCATAAACATTTTTAGATTTATTTTATCCTGCTTTTGCAAAAACACAGAATAAAACTTCGTTTTCAAAACATATATGGTAATTATATTCCTGCGCAGCAGAATTATTGGGGCAGGAAGAAGGAACCTTTGGGTTTTCTAAAAATTGTTAACTTTACATTACAAGTGGCCTCCAGGGAAGTGTGCTCTGGTATCTTTCTTCTCTTGCTCGATTCTACAAAACAGCAGTTGCTTGTTTTTACAGCAAATGATTTTTTTAAGAAAAAAAGGGGAGACAAGCTGAGAGATAAGTTTGGGAGCCAAGGGAGAGATAATTTTGGCTTTTAATTTTAGGTGGCTGCAGGGTGGGAAATGTTTCTTTCGATATCTTGTATTTGAAAGGCATATCTCATTGTTAATTAAGGCTTTGATATCTACAGCCGTGGAAATCAGCTTGTCATATATCACTAGTCCTTAAAATAGTATGAATTCCTTGGAGATGGAATTTCACAATGAGTGAAAAAGGAGAGGGTAAACCCATGTTAACCAATGTGAATGCTGTCTTCTGTCAAGATCAGTCAGGGATTTAGCCAGAATCCCAAGTCTTTTCATCTGATTGCATGGCTTTTATTTCTTAGGGGAAAAGTCAGTATCTTCTCCATAAGTCTGAGCCATGATTGTAAGAAATCAAACTTTGAAGTTGGGACTTAAGACCAAAGATGGCAAAATTAATCTTTTCACATCACACCAGAGAGACTAGAAACTACTGCTAAAAGCATTGTAGTTCATGTTATCCCTTCTAGAAAGATAAACACTGGGTGAGGTTGCTAAAGTTACAGCCATTTTATCACCGTCCCTTCCTCCAAGGCCTCTCAAACTTCCTCCAAAAGCACTGGGAATAAAAAAAGAAGATTGCGGCTGTGGGTGCTCTGTTCACCATACCCCTTCCAACACTGGGCTGTAAACTGGGTTTTTCAGTTGTGACTCTATTGAAGTGGACCTTCCTGACTTTAAATAATAGTAAGGTAATTTCATCAATTGTGCACGACATCCTCTTCGTAAATACTTTTGGAAGCTTGTGCTGAAACTGATTTTGATGATAATTGGGATATTTTTTAATCATTTGTGCCTTGTAAATGGATATACTTTAATTTTCTAAACCAGGACTATAAATGCCTGTGGCCAGATGAATCCCACCAGCATCACATTTGTAGCCTTCACATCAATAAAATGAATGGGGCACAATAATTACAGGGTTTTGAGGGAGATGTTTAGTTGGCATCAATGAAATGTGCATATGATAGAAATAGATACACATCTGAAAGGGAAGAAATCATCAGCCAGGACTATAAATGCCTGTGGCCAGATGAATCCCACCAGCATCACATTTGTAGCCTTCATATCAATAAAATGAATGGGGCACAATAATTGCAGGGTTTTGAGGGAGATGTTTAGTTGGCATCAATGAAATGTGCATATGATAGAAATAGATACACATCTGAAAGGGAAGAAATCATCAGCCAAGAGTCTCTCCACATCCTCCTGCTTCATCATGCTGGCTCCAAATTCCAGACCTGACTTTATATTATGATTGACGTAATTAGAGTCTGGATGGTACCTGGTTTCAGAAATGGCTTTGGTAGAAAAACCAAATACTCTTGAGACTCTACAGCAAAGAAACAAAAGAGTACAGTAGATTTTCTATGGCTGGTTCCCTCCCTACAGAATGGCAATCTTCCCTTAGAGCCCTCACGAAACAAATCAGTCACATCCTGAGAATTGTGCTGTGCCCTTGAGGTAACCTTGTATGGATTTATATTCCAGGCACTGAATTTGCTAACAACAGATCAAAGTATCTTGCTGGTCCTGCTAAATAAGATTATTTTTCTTCCTTCCGCCTGATGACTGCCTGTCCAATAGGAAAATACAGAAATATTGGCAGCATCTCCTAAGTGGCATCAATTGGGGTCTGGTGTATAAAGCAGGAAGAACTCCCTGTCTTTTTGTGTGTCTAAGAAAATTATCATTGTCCCCATTTAAGAGCTTCTGAAGCAGCTGAGCCAAATCTGTTCAGCAGACAAGAGAGTGAAGGAGAAGATGGCACTGCTTTCTTTTATCTTCTCCACACAAAGGAGGCTTAGTTTCAACTATAAAGCATGACAGACAGTTAGCTGTGACATAAATGTTAAATAGAAATTACAGCCATTGAGAACTTTTAAAAAATTATTGCCATATCTAAATTTGCTTTCTAATGTTTATTAAATGCAGTCGATTTTTCATTCCCTTTTATTTTTTTAAAACTAGCAGGAACAATGAATATATTTGGAACACATTTCTCTAAACTAATCATTTTGTGACCCCCTTATTCTAACGTACACATTTTGTACAAACTATTCTCCTAACATAATGTATTTTTAAAGGTTATTTAATGTACATTTTTATTGCGGCCTTTTCTCTAATACTGTACAGCTGCTGAAATCAAGTTAAGAGTGGGTGAGACACTGTTTAACGAAAAATAGATGTTTTCTGGTTTCAAATACATACTGTGGTGTAAAGAATTTTAAAGATTAATCTTCAGATAAACCAGAATTTCTCTTGCTGGGGCAATTGGACAGACAACCAGAAAGTATTTATGGATGCTTGTTTTTGTACATGGCAACTGCAATGAGATTATTATAACATAAAGATGGAAAGATTGGCAAAATTGACTTGCTTGTTTAAAGAAAAAATACTATTTATATTTATTGCTGACTAGAAATCCTTTATAGAAATGACCTTGTGTTTTATGGTTTAATTATCAGAAAGGATAGCATATGAAAGAAGGTATAGAATATGGAAAGAAGGGAAGTATGATCTAATCTTAGAGACAGAGACAGAGAGAATAAGGTATAGATACGATTATAAGTGCTGTAAAGAAGTTCTCTATATCTTTACATCTTTTATCCTTTGGCTTTGTTCTTTCATTTTGTTTCTATTTTCTTACTGTACTTCACTTATGTTTATTTTACTTTACTTTTTCTTTAGATTTGTATTGTTTTACCTTCTAAAAAACTTTTCTGATAAAAATTATGTATGAATGCATGCATGCATGCATGCATTTCCACTATGCTCCCCCTTCCCTACCTTAACAGTTCCTGGTTTATAGCATCAAGTATTAAGCTGGAGGTTTTAAAGTGCCAGGCTTGACTCTGGCACATTTACATTCCACTTATACAATTTTTTGTATTTCCTCATTCCCCCCCCCCATCAAATAAATACATAATTGCCCTTTACAAGTTTACAATTCATGTCCAAAATATTGCTGAAAAGCAATCTCAGTTGCTGCAGAGATCAATAGAAGCAACCAGAATCAAAGTAACCTTGTGATGCATGATATCTTAAATACTTATCTAACAACACCCTAAAGAATCTGTTTCTGATCTAAAACACATAGTTCTTTTAACAGAGGAATTTCTTACTGAGGTTAGTTCAGCTTACCGAGAGTGAATGGAGATACAGTTTGTAATACCCAAAATATGTTTACTTATGTCCAGAGTGGGAAAGGATGAATCAGTTTCAGTTTTCCCATGCTTCTCTTTCCCCAAATGTAAATTTGTTTTAATCAGAGTCTGCCCCCAAGTTTTCTATGCATATATGTGTGCATATATATATATATATATGAGTGCTTTTTGAACACCCTGTCAGCCTAAATATGGGAGAGAGATAAGTCTAATGCCTCTGCTTAACATGCAGACAGCCCAGGTTCGAATCTCGGATATACAGTAGATACCCAAATATTATCTCACTTTTATCCATGAACACATTTTCTTAGTGTTTTCCTAAATGAAATGAAGGCCAAAAAAAAAAAAAGCTGGGTATGTAAGCTGCTGGTTTTGTTTGAAATACATAGCTTAAGGAGCTTGTACAATCACAAATTACTATTTTAATGTCTGTAGCAAGGTTTATTTTCCCATAGATTTCAATATATTTGACTTACTACAAGCTGTAGTCTTTTTCCATTTTATGTCATTTGACTCTACAGTTTACATTTTTCTCTCTGGATTTCCTATGTTTATTTATCTGCCAACAAAGGATTACATTGTATTCTTCTGAGCAACTGCATTATTGTACATGAAAGTTTAGGTCCGTGTTAAATTTTAAGTTTTAACTTCAGAAAAGACTTTTCTTGATTAGCTGCCCTGCTTAAAATAGAGATTTGAAGCTGGTGTGAATAACCCAGACTCATTAGTTCCCATTTGCAACCTTCTCTTGTTCTTCAGGTATTGCTTCATATTTTTTGCAATGATAAATAATATCTACTACAAAAGAAAAGCTAGAAAAAATAAATAATGCCTTTTGATTGATAGTGCTAATCCATAGCATATGGAAGAACCCAAAGACCCTCCTTGTTCCCGCTGTGGAAAATGAATAAAATCTCTCTGGAAATTGTGAATACACATGCATTTTACAGTTGTGCTTTAAAATTAAGTGGTATTTTTTCATAATTAAAACAAACATGGTGGAAATGAAATTAATACCCAAATACTTCAACCTGTTTTGCTTTGGAAAACCATAAATATATAGCAGTCATTTTTTTTTTTAAAAAAAGTAATATCTTACTTAAATACTAAAGACAACAAAAGATGTCTTCTATTTTATATTGCAATGGCCAGCTGAAAGTTCAGAGGATACATCTATTGAACATAACAAGATCAATATATTTTCTGTCAGTTTTCAACCTTTTTTTTGTTTTGTCTGCTTTGTGAAATATAAACACTCACAGATTTTCACTACATTTAGTTATCTTTTTTAATTAAAATATGCTTCAAATAATCGTTTAGCTTTCACCAGGTCAGCCTTTTATATCTTTGTACCTTCCAGATTTTCCAGAATATAGTACCATCAGCACCAATGAACAAGGTTAGATACCAGCTTGGAGAAAGTCATTTGTGATATTGGCCGTATCTCAAAATCAAATCCAAAATAGCTTGCTGTGGAGATACTGAAAAACTATAATTCTTCTTTATATGTTTTAGCCCCCAGTCTCCTAGTCTTTGTTGCTCTTCTCTGCACTCTTTTTCTCTTCTCTTTCTAGGGTCTCAACATCTTTTTTACATCGAGGCAACCAAAACTGGATGCAGTATTCTATGTGTGGTCTTACCAAGGCATTATAAAGCAATAGTAACACTTTGCGTGATCTTGATTCTATCCCTCTGTTAATGCAGCCTAGGATTGTGTTGATTTTTTTGGCAGTTGCAGCACAGCATATTTTTAAAGGTATAGAAGACAGCTTATAAGAAGTAAGCATGATGGTATACCAAAAGCATGCTTAACTGCTATTTAACTGGCTGCACCAAAAATTGTATGCAAAGTTTTTCATAGGAAGAAGTCTACAATGCAGTTTTTGTTAAATACATTCTTTCATCTTCCTTTTCCTTCCGTTAGTGTGAATGCCAAACTTTTCCATAGCTATACTAAATTGATTTTGAATATACTGTACATGGAATGATTGATCTTATGGAAGTGACCTGAGGCATAGAAAGAAGCCCATTTTGAAAGAAACAGGACAAGCCATGTGAATAGAATGACTTTGATACTCTTTCAATTGGCTCTGCTATATTTTTTCCATACAAAATCATATTGCCTCTAATTTTCCATATCAACTTACCTTTTATTTAAATGAATTCAGCTTGACATTTTTGGCTGAAATAAATGAGAAAGAATATGCAAGTATATGAGTCAGGGCAGGGAAAATCACATGCCTCTATTTAGTAGCCTATTGCTCATTAAATGATTATGAAGACAGTTTATCCGCTTTCAAGTTCATTTCAGCTGGAGAATTTGAATTGCCACTGGAATGACTGTGGTACCAAAAGAAATTCTATCAGCATTCAATTGCTTAATCAGAAAGAGAAACAAATAATTTCATGTCTTGTGCTTGCTTGGCTTTTGTGGCAATTCTATTCTCTTTGCATCACTTCCAAAACATTCAGAGATCCAAAAAGGGGTGGGGGTGGGGAGTCATACTAATTGACTGAGATTTGATCAAATATGAGGCATCTACCAGTGCAGCTAATTTTTTAGAGAAGATTTGCTTTATGTTAAAATTAGTTTCATATAAATAGGCCTGTTCAAGAATTAGAAGCAGCTGCAGATAGTTTGAAAACAATTTGGTTGCATTGTGAAAGATTTCCCTGCAGAGCTATCAGATATATAAATGGCATATATGTAGATACATGAAAAAACAGTATGTTTCATTTACTGCCTGTTTCTATGGTGGGAGCCATAGCTAATAAGTGCATAATAAATTAAATTTAGTAGTCAGAAAAGCTACACACAGAATTTGTAATTAAGGTAGTCAAACATTACAATTCACATTATGGATTATTTTACTAAATACAGATCATTTAATTAATTAATTACTCAGTGTTTTATGTTGGTCCAGTCAAAAAACATATAAGATTTCAATGCAGTATTAAGTTTAAAAACATACCATACAAACATACATCAGGACATTCCTTACACATGTCTCCCTAACAGAGCATGCTATCAGTCCTTCAGAACTCTGTTGAATGTCCATAAGCTTTCCTGATGAGCTAAGTCTTCACCCCATCCTCTTCTTTCCCCATCAATGCCAATAGGAAGAGAAATGTCATTAGTTTCTAGAGTAAACTATTCTAGAGGAGATATTAAGGGTACATCTGAGTCTTCAGTGTGAACTAAGCAAGGTCTCAAACTCAGAAACACAAATTAAGAAGGCAACAGGAACTAAAGTGCTTTGCTTGAAAAAAAGTAGAGTGACTGTCAAGTCAAAATGAAACAAAGAGGCACATAGCTGCTCAGTCAATCAGTCAAACTAATGGTAGAAAGAAAACAGTAGCTTGATTGACACTTTGTGACAATCAGTATTCTACCCCACCTATGATCCTGTGTCTATATGCTGGTTAGATTTCTTGGGTCATCTGTTTGAATTTTAGAGTGGAACACATTTTGCATTCAGTGTGGAAAATAGATTTCCCCCACCTCAGAACCACATAGAGTATATTACCAAAATTGGTGGAGTTAGAGAACATGGCAGAAAGAAGAAAAGAGCCGATTTGGAGAGATGGAATTCCTCCCAGTAAATACATCTTAAAAGATAGACTTACATTACATTACCATCTAGCAAATAACTGAGGAATGGTTATTTAAAGTAAGAGGGAGGGGAGCATTTTAGGATAAGTTAGAATAATCAAAGGGTAATTTTAGATGGGTTACCTAAGAAACTGCACATAGTGATAAAAATGTCTTCCATACCTTCTTTTGGTTACCAAAACTTCACTGTTGGGGGTATGCCCTGTATCCAAGAGATTCTTCCTTATGCAGCTAAGCTTGTTTTATCACTTTGCAAAGAGCCTTCATCTCCAAACTGAACTATAATTGTCATTCAGTAGTCAGCAGATAATAATTAAAGTATTTATTCCATTTTTCAGCTGGAAAGTTTTTTAGAATTGCATAGAGAGCAATATCTCATGATTCTCAGCTTAGCAGATTAGGAAAGGAAGACACAAATGGAAAATGGATTTTGCATGGAAGAAGAATACAAGAATACAGAAATATTCAGGCACTAATTCTTAAAAGTTTTCAAGATTATAGAATTATAAGTTGCAAGACTGCAAAATGACTCTAATGCAGCTACACATTTTCCATATTAAGGCATTTAATGAGTTCAAAAATTCTTTGTGTGATGTAAAATCTCCTGATTGTTAGCCAAAGTTCTAGAAATGGGCCTGCCTTTTTTCTATCATTTTCTGTTATTGACTTTAATTTGATGACAGTTGGGACAAAGGTATAGTCTTCCTATCTTTAAAAATGCCTGTTAGGGTTTGTTTTAGGTCCCTAGTGCCTGTGGAGCATAAGCATTCAAGTACAACTTGTTCTGACAAAACAAATATTTTTGTTTTTAATCCATTTTTATTTGCAGCCATCCTTTTTGGTCATGAGTTAATAATTAGTAGAAGTTTTCCCATTTAGCACTCTCAATGTATGTTGTACTACAACTGCTATTACTTCGATGACAGTATGTGATTGTGCGAAGTACACAAACACATGCATACAGATATATACATGTACGCACATATAGTATTTATGCACAGTATGATTTATTTAGCAGGGAGAGGAAAAAGAGAAAGGCAGTGGTAGGTAATTTGAGATGAGCAAATAATTTACGTAATGTTCTACAGAAAAGTTAATTCTGCAATACTGTGTTCCACAGATGAGAGATTTATTTTTAAAACCTATCTAGGTTTAAAAGGTAGCTATAGATCTGAGCCTCATTTGATGTAAAGCAATTTGGGAATTATAACTGTAAGAGGTATCTCTCTTTCTTAGTCTTCTTAGTCTTTATTTCCCCAGTACCTTTTAATTTCAGAGTCTCTTTTCCAACCATTTGTATCTATTTTTTTTTTCCTTTCGGGGCCCATTCACATATGCAACAATAGTTCAGAATTTTACTTATTAATTTATTTCTTAATTTATTAAATGTATATGCCACTCATCTCCTAATTGTACAACTCTGGGCAGCTTACAACATCATAAAAAACAGAATAAATAAACATTAAACCTTAAAAACATTAAAAATAACAGAAACTAGAAACCGGAACATAAATGGGATGGGGCTGGGAAATTCTTTTTAATCCACTAACTAACTCCAATGTGGAAGGCTCCCATCGGGACCCCAAGCCAGTTAGCATAGCCAGATTTTCGAAGGCCAAGAGGTGGGAGTGGATCTCACCTCCAATGGCATGATATTCCAGGGGCAGGAGCGACAGCAGAAAAACCTCTTTTCCTGGACCCCACCAGACAAAATTCCGTGGCTGACAAGATCTTTAGCTTGCACCTTCTGCCATAGCAAGTGAGGCAGGTCTATCCCATTTGAGAAGGTTCCTCAGATAGCCTCATCCCAAATACCTTGAATTTAACCCAGAAGCTGACCAACAAATGGTGCAGCTCACTTAACAGTGGTGTTTCAGGGGCCATCCTAGGAGGTCCTGAAACTGCATTCTGTGCCAGTTCTAGCTTCCAAATACTCTTCAAAGAATATCCCCATATGGAGCACATTGCAGTAGTCTAAACACAAAATGACCAAAGCATGAGTGACTGAGTGCAGGGCCTCACAATCCAGGAATGGTGCAAATGCTCTCCTAGCCAGTTGTGGTTAAGAGAACCCCCCAAAATTGTGTACTTAGTCTGTCTGAGGCAGTGTACCCCATCCAAAACTAAAAATGTTAAAGTCACAGATCGCAAGGTTCCACACACCAGGGTACAGTTGAAGCCTCTTGTCCCCAATCCAAATCCAGAATCAGTGCTAAGCTGTAGTTTTTCTTCAATATGGTCAATATTTGTCCTCTAAATCTGTTCTCCTGATCTCCATTGTAGTGCAGTTTATTGTAGTTTACTTGAAACCAGAGCAATGTTGGTATTTTCTTGTAACTTTGCAGACTCTGTGTGGTCTTTTCTTCTTTTGGCTGAAATTCTTGCTTGTACCCTCTTCTGGATAAAAAATACTGATATACTTTCATTATCCTAGCTTGCTAGAGCCACAAGACACAGTGAAGGTGATATGTTTTGGTTCTTTGTAGTTCTTCTTTTTAACAGCTATTTAGATTTTGTAGCCAATAGACAAATGGACATTCAATGCATTACTAAACATGGATGGGGAGGCAAGCAATGCAGCTTTTTCTTTTGGCATAGAATGGGGGCAAGGGATTTATGATGGCTCTAAGGACAGTGGCAGAGGAGTCATTGTTTGAAATCTGTTATTTTTCACTACCCTATTAGTCAGCTGTAACATGATATTTGATGCCTATTTGTTGTGTTCCAAGTTTGGCAAAAGTAAAAAGATAATAGGTGGCTTTTGAAATGGCTTAGAGAAATTGGAGTAGTAATGTGGAAATGTCATCAGATTCTCTAGAAACGCTGCTTTTCATCTTATTCCAGTTAGCTTCTTCATATTTTCCTCAGAACTGCCAAACTCTTTCCTGTCTCTAAGTCATTTTTTTCCTCCTTTCAATTGTGTCTGATTCTTGGAGATTGTCTGGACAAGCCCCTGCAATGTTCTTGGCAAAGTTTTTCAGAAGTGATTTGCCATTGCCTTCTTCCTAGGGCTGAGAGAATATGACTGGCCCAAGACAGGAAGGCCTGGAGGAACATTGTCCATGGGGTTGCAATGGGTCAGACACGAGTTTGCAACTAACAACAACAACAAAGATCATCCAGTTGGCTTTGTGCCTAAGTGGGACTAGAACTAACAGCCTCTAGTTTATAGCCTGATGCCTTAACCACTACACCATACTGGTTCTCATATTATACGAGCTTAGAAATTCTGTGTAGAGTTTTCATGTGTGAGTGTCTGGAGAAGAGGAGGTCTATTATAAGCACTTCCAGCAAACTGTACACACAAACTTCTCTCCAATCTTCATGCTGAATGTATAGTTCTGTAGCAAAGCAGTACATGGGGACAGTGGATGTAGGGTGTTTTATATGTACCAAAATTCTTCCTTGATTGAGTCCTGATTCATGTTCCAGGCAAACATTTCAAAAATATATGAATCAAATTCCCTTCATAAATTTATTTCATGTAATCCTGAGTAGCTCTCTCCTTCTCCTACTTCCTTTTGAATTTCTTTTATGAAAATGCACTTTGAAGCACATTATTGCATTTATTTTCTGAAGTGCCTATGTTTATGAGGTTTTTATCTAATCAACAGGCCCTTTTAGGATCTCTGGAAGACTTTAATACAAATTAGAAATTTGCCCCAAGACTATAGCAGTTGCCACTTTTATTATGATCCAGGATTAATATTTTTTTTTAATTATACCATGTGCATACACTATATAAGTGAACAATAACCATGGTATAAAAAAATGAGAGGAATTTATGTGGCACTGGAAATGTGGGATAATCAAATCAATAAGATTTCTCCATGTTTGGTCCTGTAATTTTTATCTGAGGAAGAGGTTCTTGAACACATTTAAAGAAGAAAACAGGTGGATGAATTCATAACTTGGGAAAAATGTACTAATACTGTGCATAGTTTTTGTAGGCAGCTGCAGGAAGAATTTCAGTGATCTCGTGCCATATAGCTTTTGTTATGTGATTGCATTCTTTTGCAATAGGCAGCTGTTACTCATCTTATGTGCCTAAAATCATCATGCCGTCGAATGCAGATTTCAATTTAATTTGTTATTCTATGGTGATCACACCAACTGAAAGAGAATATATATTCTCTGAAATGAAACACAGCTTTGCTTTTCTAAATCAAGTACTGTATGAAACAGCAAAAATGTAAAGACAAGTGTGCTACAAATTTTTAATCAATTTTAATTCCTGTTTAACCTTCCAGGTAACTTAAAAAATGCAAACTCTCAGGTTGCTTCCAGAGAAGCAATTACTAGTGGCTGTCATTTAATTTTTGGGAGGCTATGTACACTGTACATTTAAAGGGAGGAAATTGCATATACGTATATTTCTTAAGTTCCATTTCAACTGCTGATCTTCCTGAGATGAAATAGTATTATTAGTGATGAAAAGAAGCTGTTATGGTATGACTATGGGAAATACTGTATTTATACATTTTTTTTAATTTATAAAATTTATTGGACATCCATCTTACCACAGGGTAACTCTGGGCAGCTTACAATCATAAACTGTTCTTATCATTTTTGTATTTTCCCAGGTGCTATCAGAATACTGGATTAGATAAACTGTGGTCTGATCTTCTAGGATTCCTCCTAAAACAAAGAGAAAGTACTTTGGGGGGTGTGTTTATGTGTGTGTGTGTGTTGCTACAATAAAGCAAGAATGGGGAAATGCAACAAGTAAGGGGCTATATGCATTATTGCAGAAAGATTGAACAATTCAGTTTGAGAAGATGAACCTCTGAGAGTTATGTTATATTTTCCTAAAGTTGAAGAAATGGCATTTTAGAATTGACTACTGAGTTTTTAACAGATCCATCAGACCATTAGAAAAAAGAACTATCACTTTGAAGATTTACTAGTTCAGATGACTACATATAGGTTTGCTTCAAAAAAATCCATATAAGCAAATTAAGATGGGAGATTTGCTGCATTGGCACACAGGCATCAACTTTTAATCTGAATGACACAAAGATGATGAAACATTTGATGCCCTAATATAAACATCACCCTTTCATACTTGTGTCACGTGCAAAGACATAAGAGATAGTGTTTTCATCATGACATTGCAATGAATACTTTATAGGTTTCTCTCTCTGCCTTCTCCTATAGATTCTAATATGGATACTAAGGCATCATGAGCTAAGGTGTCACAGAATGCTAATTAATCCATCTTGGTCTTTCGTAGCTAAAATATAATACTTCCTCAAAACTTGGATTCTCTGTTTCTATATACCTTTGATTTAGTAATTAGTGGACTCAAGATTAAGAACTCTCATTAGCCATATTCTCTGGGAATTAAATCTAAACTAAAACCATCACAAGATCTAAAGGCAATATCACCAGTAGTTTACTATGAATTGTTGTGTAAAGATGTACTTCTTATGTCTTAAATATCTCTGTGTTTATTTTACAAAATTGAATTTTTGTTCTAATACAGTAAGAGAAGAGAAAAACATTTTTTTGCCTGTATCTTCCATTTCATCATAGTTTTATATATTTTTAATTCTTATCCATCTTTCTTCTAAGCTATCTGGCTTTTACTCAAAGAAAAACTGTTTTAAGCTACTTCCAAGTTGTGATAAGTCAGAGCTACATTAATTAAGAGACAAGTAACAACATGATATTCAAGGCCATTTCAGTAACTCTAGAGATGTCTGCTCTGTGAGGAAAAATGTTATGCAAACAATCAAACTACCAATTCTATGCACAAGTAACAATGCAATGTTTGAAATGTGTTTGAAAGCCAACAAAGTGTACATTTTATATAAGCAACATTCCAAGAGTTTCTGAAAATAATGTCATATCTTTATATGGCAATCTACTAAATATGGATTATGTTGACAACATAATTGTCCTTGTTTCATTAAATGAATCACTTGAGACCCTTAAATATGTTTGGGTGTGGAATATAGTTGATTATCAAAACTTTCTATTATACAAGTAGGGTAAACTGATATTTTAATATTTTTAATGTTTCTTTTTCATNCTGAAAATAATGTCATATCTTTATATGGCAATCTACTAAATATGGATTATGTTGACAACATAATTGTCCTTGTTTCATTAAATGAATCACTTGAGACCCTTAAATATGTTTGGGTGTGGAATATAGTTGATTATCAAAACTTTCTATTATACAAGTAGGGTAAACTGATATTTTAATATTTTTAATGTTTCTTTTTCATCATGCCATTCAGAAGACAACAGAGTGGCAATTGTCTGGACTTTTCGTTTAAAAAGGCAAGTCTTTGCTTGAAAATGACTGGCATTTTCAATTTTTCACTGCAATACAAATCTCAAAATCAAGCAATTTTTTTAGTTGGTAAAAGATTAAATTATCAACAAAATACACACTGTTGCTTAATGCAGAGAGAAGTTACCCTCCATATTGTAGAGATTCAAGTGCCATGAAAGCCTAATAACTCCATTTAAGATAAGATAACCTTTATTGTCATTTTTTTTCTATGGGCACAACGGCACACATCAAAAATGAAATTTAGTTGCCTGCTCTCAAAGTGAAACACATACATGACACACACCTAAACATACTATATACAACATATGTATAAACCCACACCCCTACATATATACAACAAATAAATATTAAATACTGTCCATCTTGAATATATAATGGAAGGAGGAAGCTTGAGAGCTCACAAGGTTAATGTTGTATGGAATGAAACTATGGCTGAATCTGGATGTTCTGCTACGGATACCACGAAGCCTCCTCCCAGAAGGTAACAAGGAAAACAGGTCGTGAAGAGGTTGTGTAGTGTCCCAGATAATCTTATGGACCCTGCTCAAGCAACGCTGCTGTGCTATGTCCTGGATGGGAGGGAGAGAACTGCCAATTATCTTTTCGGCATCCTCACCACTCTCTGCACCACCTTCCTGTCTGAAGCAGTGATGCTTCCAGACCAGACTGTGATGCTGTATGACAGGATGTTCTCGATCGTCCCCCTGTAGAAAGTGGTCAGGACCGGGGAAGGAAGATGTGCTTTTCTCATGCGACGCAGAAAATGCAGGCACTGCTGTGCTCACTTCACCAGTGTCTCACTGTTAAGTGACCAAGCCAGCCTACTCGTTAGCTGCACACCCAGGAATTTGATGCTGGTAACCATCTCCACAGGTGAATCATTAATGCACAGAGAAGTGTGGCTGTGTCTGCCTTTTCTGAAATCGACAATGATCTCTTTGGTTTTTCTGGTATTTAAAACTAGGCTGTTTTCCTTACATCTGTTCACCAACCCCTCAACCTCCTTGCGGTAAGCTTCCACATTGTCATCATGATTAAGGCCCACTACTGTTGTATAATCTGCAAACTTCACAATATGGTTGGTGGCAAACCTAGCACAACAGTCATGGGTCAACAGGGTGAATAGCAGCGGACTTAGGATGCAGCCCGGAGGAGAACCTGTGCTCAAGAAAATGGTATTAGACGTATTTGTTCTAACTCGCACATATTGGGGCCTGTTGGTAAGAAAATCAAGAATCCAGTTGCACAAAGGTGTGTTTAAGCCTAAAAGGCCCAGTTTGTCTACTAGATGCTGAGAATGATTGTGTTAAATGCAGATGGAGAACAGAAGAAATAGCATCCTCCGTAGAGCGATTTGGTCATTAGGCAAACTGAAGCAGGTCTAATGCTGGTGGGAGGCTAGATACAATAATATCCTTCATCAGCTTTTCAAAGCATTTCATAGTGGTGGATGTCAGTGCAAGCGGACGGTAATCATTGAGGCTTGTAATTTTTTGGCACTGGCAAGATGATGGCCATCTTAAAACATGATGGGACCACTATCTGCTGCAATGAGAGATTGAAAATATCTGTGAGAACACAAGCCAGCTCATCTGCGCATTCCCTAAGGACATGTCCAGGGATGTTATCTGGGCCTGCTGCTTTCTGAATGTTAACTTTCTGCAGTGTTTTCCAGACAGAGGTGACATCAAAGCTTAGCACTTGCTCGTCAGGATGGGGCACAGCTTTCCTAGCAGGAGTGTTATTTGATGCCTCAAATCTACCAAAAATGTATTCAGTTTGTTTAGGAAGTCTGTGTCATCCTTGAATCTCGATGGAGTCACCTTGTAATCTGTAATGGCCTGGATTCCTTTCCATATTTGCCTGGTGTTTGTTGGATCCTGAAAAAAATTCTGAATTTTCTGGCAATGGGCTTGCTTTGCACTTTTTATGGCACTTTTCAGATTTGCTCTGGCTGTTCTAAGTGCCAGCATGTCACCAGACTTAAAAGCCACATTCCATGTTTTCAGCATCTTGCAGACCTCATAAGTCAGCCACGGTTTTTCATTCGCCCTCACAACAATGCTTTTCAGGACATAGACATCTTCTATGCACTTTTGGATATATGCAGACACCTCAACATTTGTATGTTGGTTATCAGTAGCTGCTTCCTTAAACATGCCCCAATCTGCACTCAAAGCAGTCTTGTAATGCTTCTATAGCTCCCTCTGTCCAAACCTCACCTGCTTTACTGTAGGTTTCACTCTGACTAATAAAGGTTTATATGCTGGAATAAGCAGCACTGAGAGATGGTCAGAGGAGCCCAGGTGAGGGCGGGGATAGCTTTGAAAGCCTTCTTGATGTTGGAATAAGCAAGACCCAGTGTATTGTCCCCTCTGGTTGCAAAGTCCACATATTGATGGAAATGTGGCAGGGTAGCTTTCAAATCCATTTCTTTTCTTAACATTTCTTAACATAAAAGAAGTGAACAAGTGAATCAACTGAGACATCTAAATACCTTAGGAAGAGAAACTTGAAGATATTCCTAATGCATTTCAGCCTTTTCCCGCAAGAATGAATCCATTTCAGGAACATGAACAAATAGACTGATGTTTATCGTATTCTCAGGAATATCTCCGTAGACTTTGCACTGTTAGAGGCTCAAGTTCTGAACCTTTTTGGTTGTATTCCTCTAAATAAAGACCTTCAGTTCTTGTCTGTCAAGTGACTTTCTTCCCTCCCCCATTTTGGAAAACATCTTTTTTAGAAGTCCCTTATCAAAATACAGCAGCACAAGATGTTATAGGACTACAAGTCTTCCAGTAGTAAGGATCTGTGATCCTGGGTTGAAATGCACCTGACTAACATATAATAGTCACAGATTCTGAATAGGAAAAAAAAGCATAAGTAAAAGGCGCATTTAAATATTTCTACCACACTAATTTTATTGATAAAACACTTAAAATCCTACAAGAAATATAATACCTTCTAATCACATTTTCCTTTTGTGAAAATAAGTGCCCCTTGTCTTTCCCTCAAATTTTCTCTCTTCTTTTGATTAAGGAGAAATGTACATCCAGCCAGCAGCTAGGTTATAGAAAAGCCTTTTTGTTTGCAAATCCATTTATTTAGGAAAGACTCAGTGTCTCAACATTTGCAAACATTACATTTTATAGGCTAAAAGGAATGAATTCTATGTGTGAAAAATAAACTGACATCCCTGAATTCAGAGAACTTTAAAGATTAAAATAAAATAATCCTTCCAGGTGGCTTCTGTTGTCACTGAAGACAGACTCTAGTCCACTGACTGCTCTTTTTATTCAAACATGCATTTATGCTCTCGTCTACACGTCAGAGTTTCCATCATAAAATGTCAGGGGAAATGTCAGAGTTTCCATTGTATCCCAGCATTAGAGTGTATAATTAAACACAGTGGCTTCCACCCACTTCTGGGATTGTTCAGAAACTTCTTGAGACAAGTACTAAATGGTCCATTAGGACAAAGGTTCTGGACTTGCAGCCCAAGAAGTTCTACCAAGTGACTGTTCAGAATGTCAGATGATGGTAGAAACAGGTAAACAAGCCCAGAACCAAGATTAGATATGTGCAGGAACGCAGATAATTTTATTACTTTTATTATATTTTATTTCTTTTTTATGTTATATCTTGTCTTTCAATACCAAATTTTTCCAGGTTCATTTATGATATAGTAAAACCTTTCTCACACGCATATACTTAAAAACACAGTAAAACATAGTAATTCTACTATATAATCTTCTTTTTTTAAAAAAAATAAAGCAATAAAATGCATTTAAGCAGCATACTTATTACTTAATGCTGAACCAGTAGCTGGAACCTGCTCCATCAATTTCTCTTTTAGATCCAAAGACTTGACAAAGACTTTCTCTGCTTGGCTCCACCTGAGAATTGCTGCATCAGAAGATGTAGCTAGGAAGCCTGATGAAAGTCAAATGTGCTTGAACTAGGTAAAACCTGTAAAAGAAAACAACTAAAAATAATGTATTATTAATTTAATTTATATTCCACTTTTCATCCCATCCTTTCTCCCATAACAATAGTTTTACTGAGCATTATAAATACAATAAAAGCAATCGAGAAGAATACTGATTTATTTCATTTCAAACTAGCCAACAAAAGCTCTATATTTCCAAAGACAATAATACTAATTAAATAGGAAGGAAAGAAGAAAAAACTTTAGAACACAACAAATGCAACAGTACAGTAACATTTCTCTACTTTCCTATTGCAGTAAGAAAAGGAATATCGTCATTATACAAATGGCATTGAGTTCAGTAGAATGGTTATTTCCTATAAATTGTCCTATAAGTTAATGGTGACTCTACCAGATGGGAGCCAAACAAGAACAGGTACATTCTTGCCAAGTGAAAAGGCTGTTTGGTGCATGGACTCAAGGGCTGGGCATCCTGATGTCATCATGGATACAGCTGCTATTGAGGATTGCTAGCAGCTTCAGTCTGAGATGCTAGTTTGCTTACTGACTCCTGAAGCTGATACTCATTTAGTATATCCAGAGCAAAATCTCAGCAGAATCTTCAAAGCAGAATCTTCAGAAGACTCCAGAGCAGAGTCTTCTAAATTTGAGATGAGCATGACAATTGGATTGTATTTTTTAAACATTTGTGGAAGAGTCCACTAAACATGAAAAAGAATTTTTGCTAAGCTAATTTGAGAATCATACTTAATGTTTCTTAAAATCTAAAATCTTTTAGGGTAGGACAAGGGTCTTCAGATTTGGCCCTTTTATGACTTGTGGACTTCAACTCACAGAATTCTCAGCCAGCATGCCTGGCTGAGGAATTCTGGGAGTTGAAGTCCACAAGTCATAAAAGGGCCAATTTGAAGACCCTGGTATAGTATAATATAAGTTCTCTATTCCAAAATTATACTAGATTATCCCAGTTGTTGGAGAGAAAATATGTAATTGTTAATAATGATTACATTGTTGGTTTAACTTCTAAAAATCTTTCCTAGTACATGAAAAACTACCTATGGCACGGGTGCCAGAGGCGGCACTCAGAGCCCTCTCTGTGGGCACGCGCGCCGTCGCCCCAGTCCGAGACCTTCAGCTGGGTTTTATAAAACCTTTTTGCTTTAGGCCTCCGCTGCCATGTGCAAAAAAAAAAAAAAGTTCAATCAGTCAATTTCAACTTCTCGCGGGGAAAAAAAAGATCTTGCAAAGTTGGAATTGATTGATTGAACTTTTTAGTCCCACCCAGTCTGCCGTTACCACTGCAGCCACCCCCAGCCAATGGGCCACGCCCAGCCAATGGGCCACACCCACCCGGCACTCGATGATGCATAAGTGGGTTTTGGGTTGCAGTTTGGGCACTCAGTCTCTAAAAGGTTCGCCATCACTGTACTAGAGTTTTAGAGGCTGCAATAGCATAATCACGAAATGAGCAACATATTAACAGTATGTATTGCTTTTCAACTGTTTCTGGTGAAATATATTCCTTTTATAATCTATCAGAAATTTTAAAAGTTTTGTTACTAATTAGCTGATTATGAGTAATCATCCCAAAATATTATTTTTCTTGTCATTTTAAAGTAACAGTTATTCCAAAACATCACTTTATTCAAGTTTTAATTTCTTTCCCAATAATGCCCAAATATGTCTGGCTGCCTGAAGTGCTAGAAAAAGCACAGAAATTCTACTACAATTAGATGAAGCATATTTTAAAGATATCAAATAACTTTTCCATAAACTCACAGTATAACATACTTGATTCAGTTTTCTTCCCAATACATTATTGAAGTTAACAAAATGCCAAGTGATATATTTTAAATTAGGAAAATTGAAACCATTATTATCATTTGAGATGAGTTGCTTTAAAAATTAAATTCTAGGTAACTGTTCCATTAACTTGTTAATCTATTCAAAATATATGTGGAACCAGAGTAAACAATCCTTTCAAAATATATGCCAGTTTTGAAATCATATTAATTTTGCTGCACTTCTTCTTCCCCACAAACTCATCAATATATTTAATTATCCCATGACATTACCTTTTATCTAAAAAATAAAATTTGATATATTTATGTCCACTAAACAAAAATTTCCAAGGAATAATTATTTCCAGATATTTAACACAATCTTAGCAATTTCTACTTTTGTACCCATTTTCATAGATACGCAACTTTCATTTTGCATAACATTAGACTTACTCCAATTAATTGTGTATCTAGAATATGTATTGTATTGTGGTCCCATTTCTATTAATGTAAATGAAGATTTCGGGTAATTGTTAAAAAGATCTAAAATATTATCAGAATATAAGAGTAACTTGTATTTGCTTTCAGCTATAGGTACAACTTAAATTTTGCCAAAGTTCCAACACCAGATTTAAGGAGGTGGGGTGGGTGGGGGGTATCCTTGAAATATTTCAGATCTCATCCTGATTGCAGGCTCTGTAAAGCTGTTGGTACAAAGCCAGTATGTAAAGGCATTTGTGGCTAACTACTTATAGAACTATATTCTATATCCTAAAACCTTCAGGAGCTGAGGCGGTGGATGGTTAGAATGCAGTATTGCAGACTCTGCCCACAGCCAGGAGTACATCCTGACCAGCTCAAGGATGACTCAGCCTTCCATCTTTTTGAGGTTGGTGAAATGAAAACCCAGATTGTTGGGGGCCATATGCTGACATCATTCAGAGGGTACTGTAAAACATTATGGAATGGTATGTAAGTCTAAGTACTATTGCTAAGTGCTATTGACTCATCTCATATCTGACTTCTCCCTGTCTGCTCCTCTTGATTCTGTTTTCCTGTAAATCTGTGTGTATGAGAAATTTGGAATGACATCTGTAATTTTAAGATAAGCTTGAAAGATTTACTGTGTCCGCCTAATATAGATAAGACAGCCATTGGGAGGCTACAATAGTTCCAAAAAAGTCAATAAAGTTGGTGCCAAACCTATCTCAATTGGAAAGGCAGTTCCAGAGTTGAAGGCTACTAGCTTTTTACAAGAAAATAATTCCAGCAACATGAGCCAACTGTTTATATTCCTCTAGCCAGTGTAGTCTTCAAGTTTAAAATTTTGAGTTTTACATGCACCCTTTTTAAAAATGTTATCTAAAGAAATGCTGGCTTGTTGTTAATTGCTTTTTCTCATATCAAGAATATCAATGCAAGGTTCTTGTTCCTTTTTATCTGCCAAAAAGTTTTTCTCCACCAGTATGTTTTATGTACCAATTGATATTGTCTGCTTAGTTTTGCTATACTATGCTTCCCCCCCAGCAATTGGGAATTGGGGCTTGGGTTATTAATTATTATTATTATTATTTATTGAATTTATATACCGCCCTATCTCCCTTACGGGACTCAGGGCGGTGAACAGGCGATAATAAAAACCACGATAAATATTCACAAGTTTCTGTTCTAAAATCAAATTAAATAACAGGCCTGCTCTAAAAGTACCCCACAAAAAACCCCCACTAAAACATAATCAAACTACACCAGGCCGGCCGCACGGAATAGATGGGCCTTCAGGGCTCGGCAAAAAAGGCGCAGGTCCGCAACTGTACGTAAGTCGGGGGGTAGGTCATTCCAAAGGACAGGAGCTGCCACAGAGAAGGCTCTCCCCCTGGGGGTTGCCAGCCGGCATTGTCTGGCCGACGGCACCCTAAGGAGGCCCTCTCTGTGGGAGCGGACTGGTCAAAGGGAGGTGTTTTGTAGGAGGCGGTCTTGCAAATACCTAGGTCCATTGCCACGGAGCGCTTTAAAGGTTGTTACTAACACCTTGACACGCACCCGGAAGGCCACAGGCAGCCAGTGCAGCTCGCGCAGGAGAGGTGTTACATGGGAGTATCTAGAGGCCCCCAGGATCCTCCGCGCGGCCGCATTCTGAGCTGGAGCCTCCAGGTGGACCTCAAGGGGAGCCCCATGTAGAGAGCGTTGCAATAGTCCAGGTGGGAAACAACGAGGGCTTGAGTGATTGTGCGTAGAGCGTCACGATCCAGAAAGGGGTGCAACTGGCATATCAGGCGAACCTGATGAAAAGCCCCCCTGGCCACGGCTGTCACATGGTCGTCTAAAGACAGCCGAGTACCCAGGAGGACGCCCAGGTTGCGGGCCCTCTCCGCGGGGGCTAATGACTTGCTCCCGATAGCCAGGGATGGAGCCAACTGGCTATGTCGTGACGTCGGAAACCACAGCCACGTGGTCTTGGACGGGTTGAGTCGAAGCCTGTTCCTCCCCATCCAGACTCGCACGGCCTCCAGGCACCAGGACATCACTTCCGCGGCATCGTTGGGGTGGTCCGGGGTGGAGATGTACAGCTGGGTGTCATCTGTGTACTGATGAAACTCCACCCCGAAACCACGGATGATCTCACCCAGTGGCTTCATATAAATGTTGAACAGGAGAGGCGAGAGAACTGACCCCTGTGGTACCCCACAAGTGAGGTGCTCGAGGTTGACCTCTGCCCCCCTGCCAACACAAATTGCGTCCGGTCCGAGAGGTAGGAGGAGAACCACCATAAAACGGTGCCCCCCCAACCCCAACCCCCCTAACCGGTGCAACAAGATACCATGGTCGATGGTATCAAAAGCCGCTGAGAGGTCTAGCAGGACCAGGATAGAGGAACAGCCTCTATCCCGAGCCCTCCAGAGATCATCAACCAACGCGACCAATGCCGTTTCCATGCTGTGCCCAGGCCGGAAGCCGGACTGGCGTGAGTCTAGATAGACAGTTTCTTCCAGGTGCTGAGGGAGCTGTCGTGCCACCACACTCTCAACAACCTTCGCAAGAAAGTGAAGGTTGGAGACAGGCCGGTAGTTGGCCAAAGCAGCAGGGTCTAGGGAGGGCTTCTTGAGGAGGGGCCTCACCACCGCCTCTTTCAAGGCGGCCGGCAAGAACCCCTCACTCAAAGAAGCGTTGACGATTCCCTGGAGCCAGCCTCGTGTAACTTCCCGGGAGGCCAGTACCAGCCAGGAGGGACACGGGTCCAGTAAACATGTGGTGGTGTTCAGCCGTCCCAGCATCCTGTCCATGTCCTCGGGGGTCACAGGATCAAACTCTTCCCACAAAATGGACTCAAGACCTGCCACCATTGGCCCGCCTGAACTAGTCCAATCGGAGGCTAACCCGGCCTGGATCCGATCGATTTTGTCATGCAGGTAACACCCAAATTCCTCTGACCGACCCTGCAAAGGGACATCCCAGACCCTCTGATGAAGGAGGGAGCGGGACACCCTAAACAGGGCGGCAGATCGGTTACCTGCAGACGCGATAAGAGCGGATAGTTTCATTTCGTTTCGCCGCTCTTATCGCTACTAGGTAAGTCCTTAAATGGGACTTTACCAATTTCCAATCGGATTCGGAGCGGGTGGCCCTCCAATTACTCTCTAGGCATCTGATGGTTGACAGTTACCTCAGCAAATTTATGTACTCAGACAGTAATCACAAAGATATTGCACCAATTGACTTTGTCTGTGGTGGGCAAAAGCTTTTTGGATATGAGATTTTAACATTAGTAGCGGGGGGGGGGGGAGAACAAAAGCCAAAAGCAATTGTAAAACATGGTAAACAATACTGAGAAAGAAATATTAATAACTTTACAATAGAACTTTAAGGTCATATATAATTATATTGAATATTCTATATAAGAACATTCAGTCCATTTTTTTCCTTATTTTGTGATACATCTGCATAAAACACAATTTTCCTTTCAATATTAATGTCTCTTTACAGTTCTCAACCCAAATATCTGTTGATTACAATCATATGATTGAACTATGATTAATGTAAGGCAAAAGTCTTAATTTTGGGCCCCTGTTTGGTGAGACTTCAGGTTTTATCTGTTTGCCTTTGGGCAACCCCAAACTCAAAATCCCAAGGTAGATGAAAATCAGTTGGCACTTTCTCCACCACAAAACTCTTCACTTTCTCAATCCATCTAAGTGGTAAATGTGCAAACAGCTGCTTCTATCCATATCATTTTCTGCTAATAAGATGAAAGTGAAAATATGAAGTATTATTATTTAGATGGTATTATTAGTTGGATGTTAATAAGCAAATTAAAAAAAATATCTAGGGAACCAGATGTTAAATTGGTTGCTGAGAGTTGCTGTTGATTGTGTGGTACACATATATGTTCAATGAAACAAATAGACCAATCAATCATCTGTCAGAAGAAAGGTTTACACTGTGATATTACCTGATCTCAAAATGGATCTCATTCAATATACTAGGTGTTGCAATAGAAAATGTCTACCTTTAAATAAACTTCAGAAACCATGGGGCAAAACCCAAGGTATCCCCCATGGACCATTATACTGTAGCTAGGAAAGCTTATCTGGATAGAATGGTTTCAGTAGAGGGATTTTAAAGCAAGTCTTAACCTGATGGGTAATGGTAGTGCACATATTTTTGGAATTTAGTTATTCCTTGACATCTTCAGTTATGAAGATAATAGATAGCTGAGCTGGAAAATACAACTGCCTGGGAGTGAAGAAATACTGTCCTTATTTAAGCATTGACATTTAAACATGAGGCCACTGGAAGCCAATGGTGTATGTGCAGGCCCTGTCCTTAGCATTCCTATGCATGCCTTCACCAATCCAGTTCCCAGCAGGTGGGATTCTTCATCATATAGAATTCTTGATCCTAACAAGCTTTTAAGCAGGCTCAGCTGAATGTTTAGAATTCCATTTCAGATGTTTGCATAAAATGTTCAAAGTTAGAAAAGGAAGCAGAAGAACTGGTATGTATGGGGGTACTGAAATCAGAGACAGTATGCATGACTCTTGACTCTCTACATACCTTTTTCTTCTTACATATTCAGAACTACACCTAAACAGAGAACTCAATAGACCCTACCAAATTAGGGAGGGAGGGAAGAAAAAAAACCTACATTCTGATACTTCTATCCTCTGCAGCATTAAATATGTTAACGCACATGGAAATTGTATATTAAATAGACCTAATTCAATATTGGATTAGATTGTAGTAAACTCCTTTATGGTCATAATGGCTAAAGCATCTGAAATATGCAAAACGTGTGGGTAATGGAATAATGAAGTATCATAAACATCTTGGCAATGCCTGTTATATAAAGAATTACTGTTACAGCCTTTGTCCCACATGCTTCAGAATACTTATTGTATTATATGAAGCTGTACCCATATGAAGCTGCAATATCTTAAAAAATAGTGAACTGGTTAAGACAATCAGTTCAAAGATTGGTGAATCACTTTCTTCTTTTCAAAATGTGTAAGCACATGCTTCTTTAGGATTTGACTATGCATTGTATACATATAAGAGATTGTAATGAAATCCAACATTCAAAATTTTTCAGTCCTATGATTATTGTTCCTGAGTTGAGACCATTTCTGGCCTATGAAGATATTTCAGATTCATGAAATACTCACAGACCAAATGGTAGCTAACTAAATTGATAAATGTTGTGAGAATAAGTCTCACAATAAGAATATGATTGCTAACATGTATAAATTACTGTTGAAAAAGAATATGGAGGATAAATATGTTAGGATAGTTTGTATCCTGATATGGCCTATTAAAGTAAAGTCTCAGACAAAGGCACACATAGAATCCAGAAAGGGAGAGCAACACTTGTGGTTCCCAGGTAATAACAGCAGGTTGGTGAGAGCTTGATTTTAGAGATTCCTAGAAATATGGGTTTCCTTCCCACTTAACTATGGGATTCCATCTGGCATTTAAATAGGAAATGGAAGTTCCTATCTGAATTGCCCACTATTCCCTTTCCTAACATCCATGGTCTGTCAAACTAATACATACTGAAATGCACATTGAAATTGGTGTCACTACACATTGAAACGCATGTTGAAATTAGTGTTGGAGAAGATTCCCGGAGAATACTGAGGGGATCCAAGAAAACAAACTAATGGATCATTGAATAAATCACCCCAAAGTTCTCACTCAAGGGACAAATGACCAAGCTCAAATTATCATATTTTGGACACATTAAACAAATACCTAGCTCTCTGTAGAAGGCTCTAATACTGGAAAATCTGCAAGAAAAGAAAAAAGCAAAGAAAAGAGCAACTAGCAGCAAGATGACGGACTCAGTTACAGTGGCAATGGATACACTGCTGGAAGACTTGAAGGACCAGGTTAGAGACCAGTTGTCATAACATGGACTTGATGGTACATAATCAAAATAATTGATCTATGCATTGCCACCACCCACTTTGTTTCAATGAATGTTGGCAATCTGGAGCAGACTTTTGAATCTAAAATTATTTCTATTCTTTACTGCACACTCAGTAAACTATTTGTATCTGAAAATGTATTTTTCTGTACAGTATCACCTCTCAGTACTTAATCTCACTGAGTTCAATAGAAGAAACCTACTTCAGCTATGTATGTACTGTATGTATATATATAGGACTTTAACCTAAATATAACACATCTTCAAAAAAGGGGAAAAAAATGGACCAGGAAACTACAGGCCTATCAGCCTGATCTCAATACCTGGGAAGATTCTGGAAAAGATAATCAAACAACGAATTAGCGAACACCTAGAGGCAAACAAAGTCATTACTAAAAGCCAACATGGGTTTGTCAAAAACAGATCATGCCAGACAAATCTTATTGCATTCTTTGACCAAGTGACAAAATTAGTGGATCAGAGGACTGCTGTGGATATAATTTACTTTGATTTCAGTAAGGCATTTGATAAAGTAGATCACAACCTACTACTTGACAAGATAGAAAAATGTGGGGTAGACAGCATGACTACCAGATGGATCCGTAGCTGGCTGACCGGCCGTACTCAGCGTGTGGTCTTCAATGGAACTGCATCTACATGGAGGGAAGTGTGTAGTGGGGTGCCCCAGGGCTCTGTTCTGGGCCCAATGCTCTTCAACATCTTCATCAACGATTTGGACGAGGGGATAGATGGGGAACTCATCAAATTTGCAGATGACACCAAGCTGGCAGGAATAGCCAACACTCCAGAAGACAGGCTTAAGATACAGAAGGATCTGGACAGACTTGAACACCGGGCACTATCTAACAAAATGAAATTCAATGGTGAAAAAAGCAAGGTTCTACATTTAGGCAAGAAAAACCAAATGTACAGGTATAGTATAGGGGGTACCTTGCTCAATAGTAGTAACTGTGAGAGGGACCTCGTAGTCCTAGTGGACAATCACTTAAATATGAGCCAGCAGTGTGCTGCAGCTGCCCAAAAGGCCAACCCAGTGCTAGGCTGCATTAACAGAGGGATAGAATCAAGATCACGTGAAGTGTTAATACCACTTTACAACGCCTTGGTAAGGCCACACTTGGAATACTGCATCCAGTTTTGGTCACCGTGATGTAAAAAAGATGTTGAGACTCTAGAAAGAGTACAGAGAAGAGCAACAAAGATGATTAGGGGATTGGAGGCTAAAGCATATAAGGAACGGCTGCTGGAATTGGGTATGTCTAGTTTAATGAAGAGAAGGACGAGGGGGGACATGATAGCAGTGTTCCAATATCTCAGGGGCTGCCACAAAGAAGAGGGAGTCAAGCTATTCTCCAAAGCACCTAAAGGCAGGACAAGAAGCAACGGATGGAAACTAATCAAGGAGAGAAGCAACCTAGAACTAAGGAGAAACTTCCTGACAGTTAGAACAATTAACCAGTGGAACAACCTGCCTCCAGAAGTGGTGAATGCTCCAACACTGGAAGTTTTTAAGAAGAGACTGGACAGCCATTTGTCCAAAATGGTATAGGGTTTCCTGCCTAAGCAGAGGGTTGGACTAGATGACCTCCAAGGTCCCTTCCAACTTTATTATTATTATTATTATTATTATTATTATTATTATTATTATTATTATTATTATTATTATTATTATTATTATTATTATTATTATTATTATTATTATTATTATATTTCCTCCTATCTACAGAAACATTCAAATTTCAATATGGGCCAGCACAGTTGATCTAGTTCAGAAGGCTTTTCCTAAGAAGCTGCTACCTGGTTCATAGTGGTTCATAGGTTGAGACAAGGACACACAGATCCCAAGACTTCCAGCCAAACAGATGAAGATCAAGATTAATGACATCTCTGTAATTATTTTGGTAGAGATAGACGTTTGCAGCTGAATATCGTTAGAATTCTGTCTCAAAATAAACTCTTGACAGGGAGACAGTACCCACTTTTTAAAGCTTCCCAAGCCCATGTGGATATGTTATTTCTTTCCAGAGTGATTAGCCCTTTGCAACCATATCTTTCTATGTTCAATGTACACTAACTAGTGTGTCACTGCATTGTATACAGGACTTAGTATACACTATAATGTGTCACTACATTGTATACATCTTATAATTTAATAGATTAAAAGGAGAGAGTATGCATTGATCTTGGAAGACAGACAACATGATTTGCTTGTGAAATAATAACAGGAGCAGAAGTGAAAACAGCACATTTTTAAATGTCAGCCAAGACTTTGTATATTTTATTATGGAAGCAAAAGCACTTCAGGCTGCAAGTAGCACATAAGAGTGGGAAACGATGATTGCTAAAATCAGTATACATTTCTTCTGTATAATCAAAGGCCTGTATGAAAATAATTTGCATCTCTCTCTGTTTATGAGAGATCAGATATGGGGGGGAGGAAGGGAAAAGTGGCATCATGTCAAGTTTATAAATATTAATTCACCCCCAAAGCCAGAATAATTGTAGTCAAAGCCTACATTTATCCTGGCTTCAATCCTAACAATCATAATCACTGAATACTTTCAGCATCTATTAAAACAGGTTTAAGCTATAAGATTTCTGACTAATTGCGTGCAATTTTCAATTCGAATGTCAGATAAATAAGCGCCTTTTTTTTTTTTACCTTCAACTCCTTGTTCCCCTAGTTCCCAAAGGAGAAATCCTCCAAAAGATTGGGGAGACTTCTCAAATCTATGTATTTCATGGCTGAGGTCTGCATGTGGAGAGGAGGAAGGAGACTGCAATATAAAGGGACAATTGTCCAAAATCAGGCAGTAGAGTCTTGGACCTCTTGGGTGATTTTCTTAATTTTGAGAGTTCCTGTCCCCCCCATTTTCATTGTAGCACTTTAGGGTTTGTTTCACAATATTCTAAAGGTAAACTTGACCGTCTAGGAATGTTAATGGTAGGGAGCTGCAGAAAAGAAGGGAAATGAAAGGCTTCAACAATGCAAAATCTGCCAAGGCAATTTGTGGAAATTTCTACTACTACTTCCATATTGTTTATATATTATTTATTTGTAGGGAGAGTTTAGAGCTCTGCTCAAGTTTCTGGGAAATGCAGGAGTTTTATAGCATAAAAAGGAGATGTGGAAGTTCCTGGCTAATTCACTTTCCTTTTTTCTATTAGAAGAAAAGTCTAGGCTTTTTTTTTTTTTTGCTTTTTTTTTTGCTATAGATATCATCATTGCTGCTGAGTTTAATGTATCTTCTGTAGTTGCATCTTATTGGTGAGCTGCCATGGAAGGATTATGTACAGGGGGGGAAAGTCTTCATAGGGCTTAACTGCATTTTATAGTAGAAGAAGGATACCTTTCATTTTTTTTGTAAAGTGTTGGTTATAATGGCAAATTCTACTTATGAATACAAGGCCAGGAAAGACATTCTTAAATCCATAATCCTCTACCATCTGGGGAAGGATCTCATAATCCATCTCTTTGACAGAAATTTTCCACATGAATTCTTGGGAAACTATGCATTCACAATGGCTCTGATCCCAGTAAATGAACTGTAAGTTCAATATTTATTGTTGCAGTTTAAGTTAGCATTGGGTGTACACAGTGTCAATTAGCATAATTTTTCTTCATACTATTTTCTTGAATGTGGGGAGATTAGAAGCTATTATTCATTATCAATGGGCACCTGTGGAACCGATTAATTTTTAGGCAGTTTTAACCAGACCCAGAATTTTATTTTAGGTTAGATTAAAATTTTATTCGTAAGTACAGTCACAAGGAAAGTATATGGACGTTGCAAGAAATAAATATATTTCTTTCCTTAGTATCACATTTCTTTTATAAAGGTATATTCATATGCAATGATATTATAATATGTTGCATATTATATGCATATTAATTGCATATGTATTTATATATGATAGTATTTATTAGCATGAAGTTTTCTTTTTATACGGCATTAGTGGAATCTGGGCTGTACTGAAGTTGCTACTATATATGCCAAAATGCTATTCTTACCCTTCAAAACACAAAAATTGGGCATCCTTCTTTCAGGAACATCCATCTGAGATGAAAGTGCCATCAGCAGAAATCTGAAAACAAGAAGCCAGTTTGGCCAAGTGGTTAAGGCAGCATACTAGAAACCTGGAGACTGTAACTTCTAATCCTGTTTTAGGCATGAAAGCCAACTGGGTGATCTTGGGTCAGTCACTGTCTCTCAGCCCAGCCCACCTCATAGGGTTGTTGTTGTGGAGAAAATAGCAGCAGGAAAGAGTATTATGTAGGATTGCTGCATTGAATTCTTAAAGACCCAATAAAAATCTAATAAATAAAATATTTTTTGTTCAGATCTATTTAATAATATTAGTTGATCGCCCCAATCAGCGGAGAATATAGGCAGTTTACAACAGAGGAGTTGAAAGAAGCAGAAGCCATAATGTGAATCATAATACAGAATGATATAGCCACAGTCCCTTAATGACAAAGGCAAGCAAGAATAGGATATGTAAAATTCCAGAAGTGTGTCCCAGGCGGGAGGCAGGCCAAATGGGGAATATCTGCGTGTATAAGCAGAAGAAGAGGAAAACCAGTGAAGTTTCTCATAGATTTTCCTTTCAAAACGTCCATAGCAATAGAAAGAATAATACATCGACACTGGTGAACAGCTGTTCCTTATTACCCTAATTAAGTTTTCAGTCTTACTTCAGTCCCATATTTCTTTTCTTTTTGCAATAAGGTTAGGGTAAACTAACAGATACGGTATGGAGAAATGTATGGAATGAAGTCTGCTTTATCAGAGAGAAAATGCAGTCCAATCCAAAGCCACAAAGCTGCTTTAGCTGCTGTAGTGGTAGATACTAAGAGCAGTTCTTAGGGAATATGTCTACTGTTTCTATTCAGCTGCCTAATGATCTTATGGCTCAAAAGTAAAGCTATATACACTATGTGTATACTGTGTCTGACAACACATTGATTTCTTCTGAGAATCCTGAACATTATGATGACTTTCTGTTTTGTCATAAGTCAGAGAGCCAGAACCAAATGCCAATATGGTAACTTGACTTAAGATGAATGTTGATCTATCTAGCACTGATGAGTTTGCAAGAACTGGCACACATTCTCTAGATTTTCAGACAGAAATGTTTCCCAGCCTTACTTGAAATGCTCAGTGGTTAAAACTAGGATCTTTGGCATAAAATGCATGTGTTTTAAGACTGAGCTTTGTACATGTAAGGGATTGCGTGTCTTCCATTGTTAATTGCAGGACATACATTTTCTTGTGCAACATTCAAACTCAATGACATTCACAAATTCAGATTATGTATACTACAATATCAGGTAGTATCGTTTGTATTACTACTATAATTATAAAAAACTATTCCTACTGTATAGTTCTATCCCAAACAGCCTGAAGCCCACCTCCCATATGTCTGTATCTATGTATCTCTACAGGTAGTCCTTGATTTATGACCACAATTACTACCAGAACTTCCATAGCTAATCAAGGTAATTGTTACAGGAATTGCACCCAATTTTATGACCTTTTTTGCCATGGTTGTTAAGTGAATCATTGCAGTTGTTAAGCGAATCATGAGGTTGTTAAACAAAACCAACTTCCTCCATTGACTTTGTCAGAAGGTGACTAGAAAGGTCACTAATGGTGATCACATGATCCCAGGACGCTGCACGTTTTCTAAATACAGCCAGTTACCAATTGCCCAAATTTTGTGACCATCATTATGAGGATGCTGTGACAGTTGTAAGTGCGAGGAGCAAATGTGTAAATCACTTTTTTCAGTGCTGTTGTAATTTTGAACAGTAACTAAACAAATGATTGTAAGTCAAGGACTACCTGTATATGTTTGTATAAAAAGAGTTAAGTAGCACATTTCTCTGGGTGGGAATGATAGATGTTCAGATTTATGCATCACCACACCATTGCAGTGATGGAAACCTCCAAGGTTAACCGTGATGTATAAATCTTGTTTGAATCTAAATGAATGTTTCAGGCAGCTTTTGTGCTCTGTAAGAATAATGAAATGAAATGAAAACAATGAACTGAAAACTTTCCAATTAAAAAAAACACCTCTGCCCTAAAACAAATAGTTATAATCATCGCTTTTTAGTTTGTATATAAGATCTTTGCCAGATTTGAGAGTGTTCAGGTAGAGCTGGACTTTAATACAGCTTGAACTGTAGTGTCAAATGATAAGAGAAGAGGATACTTTTGACATCTTCTAGTGAGCCACACCTTCTCCATCCTCACCTACTCATCACATTTTCCATATGCATAAATCCCTTTTCCTTCACCATTTAAGATGCAGGATAATTGAAGGACATGGTCACGGCAATCCTGAGTGCAGAGGAAGAACTAGCAGATATGATGGTGATTCCTTTCTCTTTCCATCCATTCTCTCCACTCTCACAGAGATTAGAAGTTTATCTATTTTAAAGTGCTGACAGATATACATTTTATCAATTAAAGAGCTATACTAATGAGGAAAGATAAAGGAGTGAGTGGGTGGAGGGAATATGTTGCCAACATTTTTATTTCACAAATTCTTCCAGGAGACAGAAATGATGAAATCATTTTTTTTCTAATTGCAGTTGACTCACTGCTGCTACTGTAAACCTGGAGTTGCTAATCCATTTCCCTGAATGTTTAACCTTCAGAAATATTTGTGGTCAGGCTAATGGTATAAGTATTTATATTTCAGAGATATTATTACCGGAATTCTCCAGCAGAATTGCACTTTTTATTCCTGATTGATTGTATCTCAACCCACTTCCTTTTTACAATACAATACCTGCAATTCTGCTGGAGAATTCCGGTAATAATAATATCTCTGATATATAGCGTTCTCAGATACCAGTGGTTTGTACTGCTGCAGTATGGTAGATATTGTGAACAAGACAGCAGTGCTATTTCCATTTCTCTGTAATAGAGCAGAAAGGTAAGAGGGTGAAAAAGAGAGGAGTGAAATCAACTTCCTGGGAGGCTGACCTTCAATTCCCATGGAATAATTCCTCCAGCTTTCATTCTGGACCCATCACTGATACCAAAGAAGAACAGAGATTGGAGTGTGACATTTTGAGAACATGCTGCCTAATATGCATCCATCACCACACCATCTTTCCTGAGTTGCCATAGCATCCAACAATTCATACATTTTCCTAGCTTTTCTTCCATCTTCCTGGTTCACTGGAATCTTCACTGCTAGCTTTATGGGGGTTTTTCCCCCTAGTTTTGAACACTGCCCAGAATCCACTGAAGTTGGACAGCAAATAAATTTAACATAATCATAATCTGTGTCAAAGTTTTTTTTAAAAAAAATCTAGAAAATGTTAGAAGAGTCTAGCCCTCAAACCTCTGCAGTTTTTTGTCCAAATACTAAGCAGTTGTTGTTCCCTCACTAGTAACAAATGTTTCTATTAATTTTATCCTATTCTGTTGAAAACAAAAAACCCAGAGCTCTTTGTGGTTTTCCCATAATAGTCAAAGGAAGGACCCAAGTTGAAGCAAACAGCCGTAAAGTTGAAGCAAATTCTTTTTTTGAAATGCCCTGAACAGATATCTCCTAATCAGGGAAAATTCCTAATGGATATCCCCTGGTAAAAGAGGGACAGGGAGGTGAGAAGGCAGAATTAGGGAATGAAGGCAAAGATACGTGTCCCAGGATAATGTTGCAGGATCCAATCTGGGTTGATCACTGGGACCAGAGGTTTAGTCTTCCGAGCTTTCGGACTCATGCTGGGGCCCATCCTCAGGGAACTTCTTTCTCACCAGAATGTATGAACCAGAAAGTGTGCACCAGAACTAGGGAAGTTTTCTGACCCACTCCACCTTTAAAAATATTTATTTACTCTTTTTAAATAGGGTTTATAGGTCATTCCGTTCAGCCAATACTGAGCAGTATTCAATCCTCCACATTTATAATTTGGGATTAAAACAGACAGAAAATCCATTTTAAAACTGAAACCATACATTATAGGTAGTCCTCATTTAATGGCAACCATTGGGACTGGCAACTCTGTTACTAAGCAGAAAAACACATGATTACAATAGCCTTATGACACTACTTCCCATTTGGTCATTAAGCAAGACATCATATGATCACTGCTTACAATTTACCTCCAGATATGCAGGCTCTGAACCATAAAGAGCTTTAAAGGCAAAAACCCACACATTGAATTATATCAAGAAGCCAACAGGCAACCAGTGCAATTCTCAAGCTATTACAGGAGAGCCCTGAGATGCACCATAACCTTTTGAGCCACTACAAACAGATTCCAAACAGTTCTTCAAGGCAGATGTAGATGCAATAATTCAATCAAGTAATGGCTAAGGAATGAGTGACAGTGAATAAAGCTTCTAATTTCAGGAAATATTACACATGGCACACAAGATGGAGCTGTGCAAAGGCTCATGCCACCTCTTCTGTGGTGGAATAAGTCTATGAAGGGGGAGATGGTGTGGTGGACTATAGTGAAGCATCAGTTTCCCAGGATGGAGGGAGCACATTGCAGGGGGGGGGGGCAAGACAAGAGACACAACCTGGAGCTGAATCAGAGAAAGAGATTTAGGATAGTCACTTTCTAAAATCTCCCAGGGTGAATCCATTAGGGTCATAGTAGTAAATATTTTGCCTGGCAAAATTTTGTCTATATGGTATGAGGAAATAAAGAATTGAACTTTGGCTAGGTTGTTTTATGTCATTCTTGGGCTGGGTATGACATCTGATATCTTCCTCCAGCAAGAGTTCTGTATGCAAGAGAATCCCCCAATTGTGAATTGCTTCTGTTTGGGGAAAGTGCCGTCCCACTTAGAGCTAAAGATGATATCAACAGTTCCTGGAACTGAATCTCAATCTCAATCTCATTTTTTCTCCATCCAGACCTGAACAGCTCCAGGCAGCTGAATAGCACTTCTTTTGAATATAGCACTTCAAGGCTACCTTCTTTGTATTATTGTAACTCTGTTGTATTTTTACTTTTTCTATTGGTTATCTTTTATGCTGATTTTTTTTCAGGGCAACAAGAGTCATTTTGATGGTTGATGGATGGCAATCCATCTGCCTGGGGTCAGGTTTCATTAGTACACTGATGATACTCAACTTTACATCTTAATTCCTGGCTAAATAATAACAACTGACGCAGAACCCATGCAGATGGATTATCTTGCCTAACAGTTTTATGTAAAAGTTGAATATAAGTAAGGAGAGTGTTGATTCCTGTGATGCCCCACAACTGAGAGACCTGGGCTTAATCTCGCCTACTGCCATCCACCAACTGTTTATGTGCCATCACCATCAAAATAATGCTGCCCTATATAGAAAAAACACCCATGAAATAAACACCCATGAAATAAATCTGCTCCCTGACTGGTAGTATTTGCTCTTCAAGAAGTAACTCTGATCTTGATATATCAATAGTTAGTATCTCATTCGATGTATCACCAGGATATAGACCCAAATATGGACTCTTATCCATGTTCGGGTAATGAGAATATGGTCTTGCATTTCTCATGTCCTTTCTTTCATGGGATTAGTTCCATAATGAAAGAAAGTTGAGATATAAATGTACACAATAAATATAAAAATAACGATAATGGGCTCCTTCTAGGTGTTCTTGCAAATATTTCATAAGGTTCATAAATAGACATGTATTTTTCTCATAAATGCTGCAAAATAATCTCAAAATAATGTGACCAATCTTACATAGTTTTTTTATTGCATTCTATGGAGGTACAGAGATGGATAATGAATTATTTTCCTTGATTCATCGCTATAGCTGAAAATGATCTGCTTCATTCTCAAAATATTTAAAAAGGCAAATCCTAACTTAATCTCTTTTTATTGATATGGCATTTTCCCAGCACTAAGTAGACAGATGTTTGCATTCTTGCTATCGCCAGAGAACTGAAAAATGCATCTTTTAATTTAGATCCGATATCTGAAAATTAAACCATTGTGCATGATCCTACCCAAGTTTAAGAAAATGCATTCCTTTGGAAGCATTTTTATTCTAATGGTCAGAACAATCCAAAGTCTTTGGCAAGAATTTCCAAGTTCCAGTCTTATTTTAAAAGGACAGAAAACAACAACAAAAAAGTTAAAGAGACAAAATCGAGAAAAAGGTCAGATTTGGGGGGGGGAGGATAGAATAAAGCAACATTAAGAGCTACCCAATGTAATCATTTCTCTTTTTTTCTTGGAAAATAAAAAAGTATTTTTAAAATGTTTACTCGTGTTTGAAATCTTTTGTATTTTCCATATGCTTCTATCCAGTTGTCATTATGTAGATCAAAAGAATCAGCAAGACAATTGTAGCTGATGTGGAAAGGGGCCCACATCCAGTGTCTACATTAGTCTTCCCTGGTGTGACACTGTCCAGATCTGTTGTGCCTACAACTCCCAGAATTCCCCTTCTATTATACAAAAAGTATTAATATAGCCATGGGTGCCCATTCCTGAAGCTTCCAGGGGTCACTTATTACTCTGAGGTCTGAGGTTGTCCCTTCTATACCTAGAAGGGTATGACCTACAACTTGGATGGTATGCCTTCCTATGGGATGGGAAGAATAAAATACATAGATACTTTCAAAACCACTATATAAGAAACATACTTCTTCTAGAATGAGAAAAGGTCAAAGTGAAAATTTATATGAAAATACCTGGATGGCTTTCAACAATGGAAGCGTTTGTTCACCCAAACTTAATTAACTATGAAAAAATTGTGACTTATAAAGACATTTTGAATATTGAAGGGAAATTAAAATCTAGACAAGAACTGGAAGAACAGCTAATGTTAGTGTATAACAGAATAACAAAGTTGGAAGGGACCTTGGAGTTCTTCTAGCTCAACCTCTGCTCAAGCAGAAGACCCTATGCCATTTCAGTCCAATCTCTTATTTAAAACCTCGAGTAATGGAGAACCCACAATTTCTGAAAGCAAGCTGATTAATTTTTCTGTCAGGAAATTTCTCCTTATTTCTAGGTTGGTTCTCTCCTTGATTAGTTTCCATCCATTGCTTCTTGTTCTGCCTTCAGATGCAAACTGCTGCCAAAAAGTCTCCTTTTCTGAACTAACCAGGCTGATCTTAGACATGGAACAGGGAGATTCTAGGCATTTTGTTATGGATATTTCAATGTTCACATCAAGCTTGTCCAGTTAGATGCAACTCAGATTTTCACGACATCCTTATTAACATGGAATTGTCCCAACTCTTCTGGTTGTACATATATGTTAGGGCTCACATTGCATTTAATACTCTGTTAGGACAGAGCTGTGATCCAGAGAAGAAAGAGACTTGTATAACTTTGCTGCCTTGGATCAATCATTTCTTCTTTAGTTTTAGATTCAAAGTTTATAATAAACATCTGCAGGAGTTGAGAAGTCATCTATTTTATTTAATTGATGTATGGTCATAAACAGCAGATTAACATAGAAACACTGCAACTTTTATAGTATTACACTCTTAGTAAAAAGCATAGCATCTTTGATAAGATCAATCCAAACTTTTATTAATTACAGGAAAAATTAGCTCTTTGTACCAAGCATCATATAGAGGACCAGTTAATAGAACATGTGCAACTGTTTCAGCATGTAAATGTACATAGTCATTCTGGAAAAATGAACTT
>NW_015386981.1:82166-109767 GCF_001527695.2 Protobothrops mucrosquamatus
TAACATATGTAAGGATGGCATAAAAGGTGCCACCTTGGTCTCTATAGTAGTGATATGAAGCTTTAGATTTGTCAAGTTGTAAATCTAAATACAGGACTCTCTGTTTATCCTTAACCATTGCCTTTTTTTGGATCTAGCAAAAATAGGTCATGAATTGGTCGGTAGTTAAGCCAGATCAAAAGCTATTTTCTCCTTCCAAGAAATGTAATTATCTACTGGAATAAACTGAGTCAAGGACTCTACCCACATATTTGTTTCAACCAATCTAAGACAGCAAACTCTCATTTGAGCTACAATAGTGCTTGACCTAAGTGCATGATAGATCTGAATAGGGAATTTTCCACACCAGTGATATTATCTATGTCCTGACTGCTCTATGGAATGTGGAGATGTCTGCTTGGTATTATTATTTATAAATGCTACCTTTCTTGTTGCAGCCTGTTTTTTATTAAGAGCTGAATGATGAAATGGAAGATCCAGTATTGTATTTGGAGAACAAGTGATGGATGCTTGGGGTGAAACAAATAAGTATGGAAAGAACCCTACCTGAAGCTTTATTTAACATATAATCCACAGCATTGGATACGACAATGATTCCATTGTCTCTGAAACAAAAGGACTAGTTTTGTCTTTCTGTATTGTGCAACATCTCCATCAAGATGTTGAAACAGGGCGGCTCAAATACACTTTGCTTATTGTGAGTTATTTGCATCTTTCTTGCTGATCAGTTGCCTAAATTAACTGCTTGTCCTGGTATTTTGGATTATCTTTCACCTTTTAGTTCTTGAAGATGTAGCAGAGTATGTAGTGAAATGAGGATCATCACCTGTCATCAATCATAGATCATTAAATTTGCCAAAGTGAGACTCTGGCCATTGTAAATAAAGTGGTTGATGTATCCTTGTGAGAGGTATCCCCCTTTACCTAAGAGATGGTATGACCTTCTGAATAATAAAATCTGTATCACATAGATATTCCTTTGGCAATGCACAATTACACAATTATAGGCCAATGTCAAATACTCAGGTTTGAGAAAAATTACTGACAAGGAAATAATCATAAAATCATAGGATTGAATTATTTAATCTAACTACTATTTACTTTTGTATGTTTGTATTTTATTCTATAATCTAATAAAATGTTACAATCCATAAAAAAGGGGGGGAAAGTACTGGTTTTATTCCTTTTATATCCCCTCTTCTCTCCCTTGCCTCCTTTTATATCCTCTCCTCTCTCCCCCCCCCTCCTTCTCCTTTTCCCTTCTAGGTGCACTGGAAGCACCTATCAGCTGTAGGTGCGTGCGCCGATCCTGGGCTCTCAGAAGAGCCCTGGCAACACCGCTGTTCCAGCTGAATCTCAGCTCAAAGACTGCGTGTGCCTGCCGGCCACCCCAGGCCACCAGAAGCACCAATCAGCTGTAGCTGCGCAGGCCGATCCTGGGCTCTCAGCAATACCACAGCTCCAGCTGATTCTCCCCCAGGCTTCTCTGGCACTGCCGCCGCTTCAGCTTATCCACTTTTACACTTTTTTTACACTTTTTTTACAGTGCTTTTCAACCAGTTCTACAGGTATTATCTGCCATGTGTCAAAGTTCCACCAGTGGTACACATACCACTGGTTGAAAAACCTTGATTTAGGATACCTTGAAAAACCTTGATTTTAGAAAAAACATATCCCTGGAAGGCAGTAGTAGCAGCCATACAAAATGAAAAATTGTTAGCAAACACTCCAATGTTTTGACCTTTAAGTATCTGTATTTATTTTCTACTTTTATAAGATGTTAGCTACCTTGAATACTTGCCAGAGTAGAAAGGTGAGATAGTTGAAAGTAAACAAATAACTCAACTGGAGGAATGTTTATTTGTAAATTATGGATTGGCTCAGAAAAAATAATCTTTGTTTCTTTGATTTTTGGGAGGTGAGGGGATGATGAAGGGAAGTATTTAAATAATTTCCCAATGAATTCAGCACAAGAATTGTTCCACTGTTGTAACCATATCAAGGACTTATTTAAAGTAATATCCCAGTTGCATTATACAAAAATCAAAAAGCTTATTTTTAACAATAAAATAATTGGTTTCATAATAATATTAATTGATACAGATAACCCGCCTTTCTCTTACATAATGAAAATTCATATTCTTCTTAATGTGAACTTACTTATAAGCATTGTATTTCCATATATCTTTTATGAATATATTGGCTCAAGCTTGTAACATGACCAATATCTTCACAAAATTATAACTTGTCATTGCCAGTTTAGAAAATGAGAATATGAATGATACTTGTGATAGTGTAAAAGCTCATCTAGAGTCTATACCCAGATATAAGTTCATTGCCAGAGCCTCTGTTTATTATATATTCTATTTTTGTGACTTGTAGAAGGAATGTGCCTTTATAGATTAGTATGTGTCCTGGTCATATTGCCATTTGTGAAGAAACAGTAGCTCTGTTGCTTTCCTGCCCTTAGGGAAATGCTGTTCTAGCTCTATAAAAAGGTTACTGAAGTTTACAGGATAAATATAGTAATTACAAGACACCTGATGCCAAAGATTTGTTTGCTCATTTTGATTCAATCTTTGAAATTCAACCCAGCTCACTTCTTACCACATCTCTTTCACCAATTGTATACAGCCTTATCCTACTGTATAGGGTTTTGGTATATGTTTCGAATGTGAATTTGTTTTAAGTAATCATGCCATACCATATTATAAGAAGTCATATTGTAAGTCTCCATATTGGACTTATTTACACGTTCAAAAGTATCAGAGGAAAAGGTTTCTGTGAGGCTACCTTTTATTTGTGGTGTAGACAATACGTGAATTGAGGGCTTCATAATTCATGGAGTACATAACAACTCTATGGTCCAGACAGGTGGACTACTACAGGGCTTAAACTTATGTATTATATAGATAGTCCTCAACTTACAATAATTTGTTTATTGACCATTTGAAGTTACAATGGCACTGAAAAGAGTGACCTATGACCCTTTTTTACATTTATGACAGTTGCAGCATCCCTGTGATCACATGATCAAAATTCAGATGCTCAGCAACTGATTCATATATTTATAATGGTCGCTGTGTCCTGGGGTCATGTGGTACCCTTTTGTGACCTTTTGGCAAGCAAAGTCAATGAGGAATCCAGATTCACTTAGCAACTGTGTTACTAACTTGACAACTGCAGTGATTCATTTAACAAGAAAGGTCGTAAAGTGGAGCAAAACTCACTTAACAACTGTCTCACTTAGCAACAGAAGTTTTGGGCTCAGTTGTGGTTGTAAGTCAAGGACTACATGTATTTACAATCCTAAGCTTCTCTTTCCCATATGCTAGACCATTCCTCCAAATGAAAGCCATACTTAAAATGAAATGTGTCTGGATCAACAATTAAGTCTGATGTTCCTATGACTTAGACAAGTTAATCAGGTATTAAAAGAATCACCTGGGAGACACATGGTTAGATGAACTGAAGTAATGGTCAATAAAGTGAATTTTCTTCCTTGGAAGCTATTCTTATTTCTCCTTGGGTGAAATTAATTTGCGTTCAAGGAGCTAAAAGAAAAGTCAGATCCTGCTGTGAAACTCCTGAAATTACCCTGTAATAGAGATATCCCTAGGATTGGAAGTTGTGCTGCTATGACTCAAGCTCTTCCTTTCATTTGTGCACATGGTATTGCAATGCATGTATAAAATGGACAGAGTTTGCATCACAACACTGCAATGCTGCTCGTTATATTCCTCCCCCCTGATTCTTCTTGTAAATGGCTCTACTTGTAAGTATCTTCAAGCGTTAAGACCCTTATAAGCTTTAGTTTTCAAAGTTTGTGCCTATTTTAAACTGCAACTACTTTTGACTCCTCTTGACTGGATTCCTCAATAAATGTACTATATTGGGATGTGGAATAGATTTAGTATTTCTGTCCAGATTGCAGGGTATACACCCTTACTTAGTTCTTAAGGAGAGAAAACTCTAAGAAGAGAGGTATGTCCAGTGCTTTTTTTCTAAAAAAAAAAAAAAGGTGCCAGAACTCACACACGTCATACAACCCACCTTGCCTATCCTACAAGGTTCCATCCAAGAAAGGTGCCGAAACTCCGTTCTGAGCGTTCTATGAGAAAAAAAGCCCTGGGTATGTCTTCCTCTGGAAGTTATACTTCAGGCTTGGATTCTTATATGGTCAAGGTGAGGTTTATTGGCTGTTCTAAGTCAAATGAGGGTCGGCAAGATATGTACTTTGAAATACATGATAAAAGAGTTCTGGCAGCCTATCCTACCTCACATAATTGGAGAAGCAGACACAAAGTTAAAAAAAAACAATGCCTGTAACATGAGCCAGGGTGTACTAAGAGCCTGTTGTCACCAGTCATTGTCACAAACCATCTTCTTACTTTAAACTCCAATCAATTGCATGAAAGCTGGGGTAATATTGTGAAACTTGTGTCACATTCTGTCCCTCTTGCACTCTCCAAATAAACTATTACAAGAAGTTCACAGTGCAGTCTTAGGAACAGGCTTCCACTTTTCCAAATTCAAGGAGTTTTCCCAAAGTTTTCTAAGAAAAAAAAAATTGAATTTCTTGCAGGACCAAACTTCCCACATCTTCTTTGATTAGTGATTACTAGATATACTGGCACTTATTCCCAAAATACAGTTTGGGATGATTTAAGAATTAACTTCCTATTTTCAAAAATCTCAATGGAATTATCACAGAAGGGCTGACAGTGTTTTCCCCATCAGCCACTTTATCTGCACTGCTCAAGGAGAGGAATATCACCTCACACCATTCAGGGTAGAAGATTTCTGCCAGCTCTATCCTTTTCCATTTTGATTGAGTAAACAAACTGTAAATCAAAGCTGTAGCTAAAAGATAACATATTTTGAGTTAAAAATAGAATCTAGAATAGTGGGAAGTGAAAGAATCTGCATTAAGTGAATGAAATATTTAATAAGTATTTGCTTGTTAGTACATTTGTCAACAGTAGGGTAAACCACCAGAATTCTTGACTCAAAATTTGAAAAATGTCCCAGTGGAGTGACTTGCTTGAATGAAGGTGATATTTTTCTCAATCTTGGAGGCTTCCAAAAGAGTCAACTGCCACTAAGTCTGACTGATGATACCTATGGAAAGCTTATTGTTTCCACTTGAAAAAATACCCATCTTTTGATACCCAGAAGTTATTATTTATTTATCAAATTTATATAGCCACAATCTTACCAAAGAGGACCTGCATTTTTGCAGTTGCACTTTTGCTCTTACCATGCATGCATGTGACATCACAGTGTTCATTGAATTTAACTCCAAGGGCATGAGAGTATAAGTTACCTCTTCCTGCTCTGAAAAGAGCTGCAATGGGCAGTTCTATTTGCTGATCAAATAGTAGATATGAATTCAGGAGAACCTTCAGATCACAGACCTGATCTTTAGGGGGAATGCAACCTTGGCCATAACCAAACTCAAATTTTCTCAAAGGATCTCATTACCACATGTACATCCAGCCTCGTTTTGAGTGTGTGGGGCACCTGAAAGCACCTGGACAAGTCTCAAAGAATAGTATATTTCTACTCTCACCCAATCAGGTTTTGGCTATTCATGCTAATTCATGGGTGAGCTTGCTCTTATAATAAATAGGCGAAGTATTCACCAATAGTACTCTGAAGCTAAGGCACACAGCAATCCTGCCTCCCAGACACAGGAAAGAGGCCTTTGAGTTAGAAAAACAATTTAACACTGAAATCCCAGTCATTCTTCTCTTGCAATGCCTCCTGCTTTAAAAATCCAAAAACCATAAAGTCTATTAAGGGACTCTGGAACTATATATAAATGCCAATTGCAAAGTATTTTCAAAGCTAGTAGCTTCACTGTCATCTTTTTTTTTCATTGCATTTGCTCAACAGTCATAAAATGAGACAAATTGTTTCAGCAGGATCATCAAATTAATTTAACTTTTCATCTTTATTTTGTTTTCTTTATACCTCATTAAGATAAAGCTGTGAATGTTTAAAAACACAGTTGGCAATAAGCATTACATTCAGAAAAATACTTCCTGTTTGTAAGTATCACCGCCATATTCAAAAGAATTGTTTTTGTATGCAAAGCAACTACATGTAAGGATGCCAGAAAACATGGTCATAAATCAATTTGAACAAAATGACCTTTGAATGAATCTTTGAATCAAAGTTTTGAATCAAAGCTCTACAGGAAATTATTAAATGCATAACAGAAAATAAGTAATCATATTAACTGCATTAAATTTTAATTACATGGAAATAATGAAATGAAATTTTTGTCCCAAACCCACTCATTACTTTTTGAAATGCAACCAAAGTAGCACATGTCTCAAAAGCTAAGTGCAGCCCGTGGGCCAGCCAAAATTGCACACTCTGCATTAGGAAGAATGATTTATGATGCTGAGAAGTTCCTGGCAATTAGACAAGTTCTAACAAGGGAGTGAAATGTGCTTTTAATGCAGACAGGCACATCTGTTAGTACAGGAACCACACCTTGCAGTCTCCTTCTATTTTTGTTTTGCTGTTTTAGGAAATCACATTTTGCTGATGAAGGTAAAATCCAATGTGACATGAGCCAGTCAGGGATGCTGAAGATGACCAGGTTGAGAATACCAGCCTATCCTAATTTATAACAAGCAAAATTAAGACTCATTACCTGCAGGAAATTTAACTGGATCTTTTTTCCTGTAAGATATGTGCTGTGAGCTATTCAAAGAAAGAATGCTTCACAGAAACATGTTTATTGAAATACATTTTCAGCCAACTCTGCTCTTATGCAAAAATCTGTAATTAACACCATTTTTGAATTTTTTCTAAGTTCACAATTTTGTTGCAGGTTTTACTAGATTTTTTTAAAATTGAAATCCAGTCTTGAAGTAACAAGACAGGTAGTAAGTATCCCAAGAAAATTCACACAGCACTCTTATAACCTATTAGTTCTGAAAATTCTATTACTTCTATTACTTAGAAAAAGGCTATAAAGACTCCTGTGTGAATAGTTATATATCAGCCTTCCCCGATCTAATGTTTTTCAGACTATGCTGGACTATAACTCCCATCCTTCAAGCAAGTCTATTCAACTTGCCAGGATTCGTAGGGCTTGTAATCAAAAACATAGAGATGGCACTGGAGTTGGAACACCTCCCTATACAAGTGCACCATTAGCCCTCAATACTGCAACTATAAAAGCCCCACTTTACTGGCATTATAAACTCATGAAAACTACAGTGTGTTCTCAGATTACTGACATAATAGGAAATGCCAGACACTTTCTGGAACCAAAAGTGCTTTGTACACACGTTTTTTGAGCCATATAGTGTTGCCCAGGAATTTAAAATGTATACAAACTTGACTAGAAGATTGATTCTTTATTCTTCTTGAATGTTTAAAAAAGGAAATGATATTGTACACAGTAAAAAAAACAAAAAAACTAATGCTTAGGATTTTTTTTTATAAAAGAAAGTTGATATCTTGGCTCATCTTTATATATTCATGGTATTTCCTCCAGTTAGATGTGTGGTTAAGTTACTACATTTTGAAGTGTCTTATTATATTCACTAGGGTTCGGCAGACATACCCCTGCTTCAAGTGGTGTTATCCCATTAGGCTTCGGCAGGGCAAGCTGTTCCCTGAAAAGTTGATATATGATTAAAATTTAAAGAAACACCTGTTTGCCTTATTACTTTTTGGCATGACACTATTAGCACTGTTAACTCTCTAATACCAAGAGGAAAGAACCGAGTTCATTGTTAAGAAAGGTTAAGTTGAGAAACAAAATCTCCAGTCCTCCAGCACATTCCATTGTCATCAGACCACTTTCTGGCTGAAAGCCATCTCCCCCTCTTTGGATACCATTTCCAGGGTGAGTTGGTTAAGTTCAGCAACATCCCGGTTTCAACAAAGGCAGCCAGATGCTTCCTAGAAGTACAACACAAAGGAAGCTGTTGTTGTTTTTTGTTTCCTCTTGATTCTAAAATACACAGCTTCTCAATGTGACAGTTTTACTTACTGACAATTTCATTTTTCATTTCCCCAGGATTGCACATTAACGGTGCCGACATCCCTCTTTAACTTGTTTCTAATATTCTGAATATCATGCCAGGAGATGTAGGTGGCTATATGAACTAGTATGAGCTACTAATATCTGAATGTGGCTGGTGGACCCAAACTGGCACTTGACTTGTGCTGCATAGCCCAGTGTTAGTACTAAACTCACCATAAATCAAATGTCTACACTTCATGTATATCACATAACAAATATATTGCCAATAGGAGTGGTCCAATTTGTATGTGTTATGGATTTCTTCAGCCTGAGGCTGAAAAAGAGAAAATGGTGGAGATTCAACTTGAAGTTTGTTTATTTATTAATCAAATGTGTATGGCTGCCCTCTCATGAGGTGACTCTGGGTAGCATACATTAAAGAAAATAACAAATATATAAAAACAATCATAGAAATATTTGAAAGTAATTATAAAATATTTAAAAATATACAAACCATATGTTCTCTCTTGAGAAGCTGAAGAGTTTGCAATCTCTTAGCCACCTATAAGTAATGAAGCAACACAGGAGACTGCTGACTGAGATAGCCCAAAGACAAAGCTTGACTTTGAGAGAGTGTTAAACCCTGCATCACACCATCAGCTAAAGAGGGCTGAGGAGCAGTAGTTGACAAGGGGAAAATGCATCAGATCTTCTACTTGGAAACAACTTTTTTTAAATTGAATATGTGTTCCCCTGACCTCTCAACTCTGTCTTTTCCTGGTGCCTTGCTCTGCATATGGATCTTTGCTTTTGAACCTTGACTACTACAACTCAGACTATTGGATGGCTACAAGACTTGTCCTTCCCAGAGACATTCAAGCAACAGATAAGAGACTTTCCGTTCTTTAGATATTTCCCTGCCTAATTTCTAGCCCTTGTTGAATGAGCCACTGTTACCTGCTCATTTAATTGATTTACAACCTAGGAAAACTTTTGGAAAACTACTAATCACCTCCTACTTGTTTGCCATTCAAGCCTAGTGTGTTTGATTGACAGTTCCCACTCTGTTGCTGAGATTGCATTAATGAAATTTGATGCAAAATGGCCAATTGGGGGCAGCATGGGTGCTTGTTTAATAAAAAATAAAATTAGATATTATCCTGGTGTATTAAAACTTCTATTTATACTAAGTCATAACAAAATACACACTGTAAATTATAATATCTTTTAAAGGTATATTTCATTTAACTTCCAAGCATTTTAAGTTTTTTTTCTTTCTATTTCTTTTTTCTTTCTTTCTTTTTCCTTTCCTTAATTTATTACTTCTACAACCTGATGCTTTGGCTTTTCCTGTTTCAAAGCTGTAGGTCTTTGTTTGAAAAAAAAAAAACCATACCAGAAAAGACAGGGTGTATTTATCAACATGAGCATGCCCAATATTCTTCTCTTCAGATTCCCACATGGGCAACACAGTTTTTGTGTCTCTACAGTGTTGCTAAAAAAGCAGAAGTCATTTGATTTCATCCCTGCTGGAAGTAAGACCACTAAACTAGCAAGTCTCTGCAACATTTTCCCTCTTTACACCTCATTTACCTTTAGGTGGAATTGAGGGTGGTCCCCATAATTAATGATTCTGATCTGTTATAAGCTCTCTGGGTCTCTCTACCAGTGAAAATAACATAATGTATATTGGTACTTCTGTAATCCATTGCCCACCCTACAAAATATCTTGCATTAATCTTTCTTCTAGTACCATTTGTTGGTAAAGTACATTACAGTTATTTTTTATCAAAATACCCTAAGGAAATTGGTGCAAATGTTAAGGAGTTTTGGCCTTAACATCAAAGCATCCAGCTTGGCATAGTCACCCCAAATTAAACACGTCTTATCACGTTAACTGCTTGCATTGATTGTGTTACATATTATTGTTCAGATGCATTTGCTAATCTGTTCCTAATATTTATATATTGCTATAGGGATTATATTTATATTTTATCACTGCAGACCATCTCATATCTATTTGGACGAAGATAAGACAGGAATAACTGAGCATGTGCAGGTGTGAATTGTCTGGCTGCATGCTGGGGCATAATGTAACATCCACCCACAAGATTTGCATTTGCGATGTAATTTTTCAGCTCCCTTTGCACCTTCCTTCAAGCAAAGTGGAATTAAGAAAAGAAATGGAAATGGGGGTTGTTCCTGATAACACACTGTTTTAGAGAGTCATGTCATAGAAATAGAAACCCTACATTTAAATTTATTTGGCTATTTCTGAAGAGGATGATCATCTATCCTACTTTACAAAGTTCACTTTGCTAGTTGAATGTTCTGTTTTCTGTTTGAATAACTATCTTATCTAACTTTGGTTTAAAGCCCAGGTCAACTAAATGAGCAAGAATGCAAATCATTTCAAATGTGTCCTCCCTATTCTGTAATAGTTGGGTTCCCACAGCAAACTATACACTAAAATGGGCTTTTACATATTTGTGTATTAGTGTACTGTGTGTGTTCAAAGCCACTGTGGTTTGCAATCAACCATCTTACCATCTTACCATCTTACATAAACAAACCAAACATATTTCGATTTTAATTATAGCCACTATTTCAAACTGGGCACTGATGGTATAACCTATTATTATATTATATTAAGTATTTTTGCAAACCTTTGCCCTTTTTTGATGTCAGCCACCCCTTAGAAATTCAGGTATCCTGTTACAAATAGGCTGATCCATGCAATTTTAGTAACAATAGAAAATGGCACTTCTTGTCTCAAGTAAAGCAGACCTAACTAGAGAAAAAAAACTTATTTATTATAACTAAGGTAAACAAGTATAACCTGTCAATCAAGACATACCCAATTTTATAACCAGCACTTCTCATTTAAAAAAAAACATTAATAGAAGTTGTAAAAAGGAGAAATTGGAATCATTAACTTAATACTTTAAGCTCTGTCTTTAACATTGCCCTGGAAAAAAAAACATTTTTGCTCTATGGTGCACCATGCTAGGACTTGCAGGATAAAAGTTTTAATATAAGAATCTTCCCTGAAAGCTTTGTTTAATGTAACTCCTCTCGTTCTTCAAGTGCATCCATTTCTTAATGACATCTTGAATATAATAATTCTTCTGATGGAAAGGAAAACTGTTTATACTGGTAGACTCCTTGATTTATCATTCATTTTAATGGGAGTACAGCAGGCTAAGCTATTCTATGATGTAAGTAAAAGAGGGCCTTGACAAATGAAGTTTATGAAGGCGATTTTACAAGTGTTAGTGGCTGAAATTCATAAGCATCTTTCCTTGGAAATAAATAGTTTTAAAATCAAGTGAACTTTGAGACAATTGTCAAAGATACATATTTTCTCATAAGTAACTGCCTTTGCATGGTATGCAACATGTTAAGAACTAATAATCATTGAATTTTAGAATGATCCATATCTTTTATACTTTGTCTAATATTCAACTGCTCAGGGAGCCATATACATGGAGACCAATTTTCAAAAGGTGATTACAAGAAGGTTGGTAAACTATCAGAATAAGAGAAGCTAAATATAGGGGTGTCAAAATTCAGTTTAATCAAATAGATACCAATTGTGATCCAGATCTTTACCTCTACCTACAAAAGTCCATCCTTAAGTCACCCAGTAACTTTGGGAATATACCTAGTAACTTGAAAGATTCCTCTTTAAAATGTTGATTGAATGGTAAACCACCTGAGGTTGAAGTAATTAAAATTGTTGCAAATGGCACCACTGAAAGAAACATGGTATGCAAATGACATCTGCTGTCTTGCTGGAATATTCAGAGTCTGGTTAACAAGGAATAAATCCAGTTAATAAGGAATAATCTAGTAAACTCAGCATCCAGTGTGAGGTCCTTGGTGCTCTCTGAGCTTGATGGTTTTCTTGCAGAATGCACTGGTGACATTACCTAGTTGGGTAATGAAATGTCTGCAAGAAAACCACCAAGCTCAGACAGCCAAAGGACCTCACAATTGAAACCTGAGATGCAAATATTCTCAGCAATTCAGTTTCTTAGTCACATGAAAAGAAAAAATGTAGATATGATCTCCAAAAGTAATTGGGAAAATGTCTTCCTGATGCTGGTTGCTGCCTTGCCAACTTCAGCCTCTACATTTAAGGAAGTTCAGTGTAATTTGTGAAAAAGTCTGAATGTATATAAGTTTCACATATACCGGTATATGTTCTGTACATGCTAGCAGATTCAATTTTTTCACAAGCAGAATGTAAACACATAAAATCCACATTTGGGGACTTATTTTGTGCAGGCACTAAGCATGTGAAAGCACAAACCAGCCCCAGTTACAAGATGGATTTCTATATTAAGGTGACACTCTTATAAATGTGTAGCTTTCTCTACATGGAGACTGGGATCCTAACTGAACTGGGATCCCTGTTCTCATCAAGGGATCCATACATACTTGTATTTGTACTGGCATAGACCCTTTTAGATAGATATTGATCCCTTATTGTAAGACATTTCAAGTAAGAAAGACAGGAAAGGCTAATATTGTTGAGCTACAAAACTAAATTACATGAAACAGAATAGTCAGATGGAAGGCAATAATAATAATAATAATAATAATAATAATAATAATAATAATAATAATAATAATAATAATAATAATAATAATAATAATAATAATAATAAAGTTGGAAGGTACCTTGGAGGTCATCTAGTCCAACCCCCTGCTCAGGCAGGAAACCCTATACCATTTAAGACAAGTGGCTGTCCAGTTTCTTCTTAAAAACTTCCAGTGTTGGCGCGTTCACTGCTTCTGGAGGCAGGTTGTTCCACTGGTTAATTGTTCTCACTGTCAGGAAGTTTCTCCTTAGTTCTAAGTTGCTTCCCTCCTTGATCAGTTTCCATTCGTTGCTTCTCGTCCTGCCTTCAGGCGCCTTGGAGAATAGCTTGACTCCCTCTTCTTTGTGGCAGTCCCTGAGATATTGGAACACTGCTATCATGTCCCCCCTCATCCTTCTCTTCGTTAAACTAGACATACCCAATTCCAGCAACCGTTCCTTATATGTTTTAGCCTCCAGTTCCCCTGATCATCTTTGTTGCTCTTCTCTGTACTCTTTCTAGAGTCTCAACATAGGAGAACAGATTTTGAGATTATGTAGGAAGCACTTCCTGCCTGCAAAACTTGCTAGCTCCAGGCTATAGTTTAACTAGCCTCATCCCTACAGTAAAGGTCAATAAATCAGAAGGGAAACAGAATGAAAGAAAGGAAACTACTTTGGGAGGTGGCTGAGAGACAGCTCAGAAACATATCTAAGATCTAAATATTGGATATAGAAATAGGGAGAGATGAAAATAAGAAAGAAAGATCATTTGAAAAAAAAATGGGAGGAATGACTTCCAGTTGCTGGCAGGAAGACCACTAACGAGCAAGAGAAACTGGAGAGAAGGTACAAGGTTTGCACCATGTTGTGTAACACAATCCAAAGCATCCTTTGCAGGTGTGGCCAAAATAGAATATGAATTGATGGAAGATTCATCTTTAAGAGAAGGACTGGGAACAGCATCCTTAGAAGGCTTACAGGAGAAGAAGTTGAGAAGCAAATTAGATGTCCACTCCAAAAGGGGCAAAGGACAGGGGGAATTGTCATGGGGCTAAGACTTCACAGTTTGTTATAAAAAGTTACTACACCTGTGTGCTAACTGTTCATATACTTAGATATTACAAAAGTACAAATTCTTAACTAGAGGTGGGATAGTCTTTTGTTATTACTGGATGTCTCAGGAAGGAAAGGTTTGATAGCAAACATGATGAAAATACATTTTTAGGAGCTGAAAGAGATTCTGCTATCAGGAGCAAACAGTCATAGCCTCTCATGAATAGCCAAAGAAACTAACTTCATTGTTACAAGAATCACACCAGATTGCTTGCCTTCTCCTGGGAGCAACCAGATAAGTCTTCATGGGTCTTGGGGAAGGTTAGGCTTATACTGCTTGCAGCTATGCAACAACTCCAACCTAGCTCCTCACTTGAGCCTTCTTTCAAGCCTAGCTGACAGTTTCCCAACATCTGCTTAGGAACTCTCTGGATGAGTCAGCTCTCAAACCAACTTTGATTTTATACAGACTACATTGGCATCTTGGGACATCTATTTCATTTCACTAAATGTGTAGATATTTTGTACTGAAATGTGGAATGTGTGTCTTCCTAGAAAAATTAATGTAACACTGAACTTCATTTTCTTTGTTCATTGAACGAACCATATATGTAGAATTCTCCATTATTTACTTACTTGTGGGTGTACCTATTAGTCACATATTTACTTTTCTATAGTACCATTAAAGTATAAATAACTTTGTAGCTGTCAGCTCATTCATCTTCATTACATATTTATTCTGTGAGAAGTTGATAATATATAGTGAATAAATGACCCATGCATTTTAAACTCCAGAAGGATTTAATATTTAATATATAAAATTTCTGACATGTTTTAAAAGTTATCCAGATATGTAAATACCTGGCATTCCTTAGCACTGATGGATTTCAACCTCCACACTTATACAAAACTATGCAGTGGTATGTTTTACAACTCCCTTTATGAATTAAGATATGGAAAATATGTTTCATGCTGACAACTTAGGTTAGAATTCGGCAACCAGGAGAATAGGAGATATTATTTTTTATATAAGTATCTTTAACTCACACTGGAAGAAGTTCTCAAAGCAAATACTGTATTTCTGCAGTTACTTTTTAGAAGTTTTTTCAAAACTTTCTTATTGGGTGTATTAGATTTTTTTTTCTTTTAATGGGCCCATTATCCCCTATATCCCGATGGGGCAACTGAACGGAGTTCGAGCATTTACTGGCCAGATGCCCTTCCTGATGCCTACATGAAGTTCGCAGCAGATATTTTCTCTTTGCTCCCAGAGAGAGAAACATCTGCCGCTACCTAGGATTGAACACATAGCCTCCTGATTGGGAGGGAAGAACTTCACCTCTAGGCCACCACTAGTATACTCTACTGGGTGCACTAGATGCCAGGTCAAAATATCAAATGTAGATTTTGTAATCAAATGTCAGGCAGCGGAGTAGCCTTAAATCATCCCCTTGTTAGTGGGACATTTTCTTATGTGGAGGGGAAAATAGTTGGTGAATATCAGTAACAAGAAGAGACAAAAAAAGGAAAATCTATTCCAAATGTGTGTGTGTGTGTCAGCGAGAGGAAATATCATAATATGTACCAGGAAGAAAGTGATTAAACCCTTTCTCCACTTTCTCAATCATCATCATTATCATCATCATCATCATCATCATCTGCTTTATATCAGAAGTGATGAGACTTTAGGTCTTATGACTGGAAGCCATTAAGAGCCAAATGGAAGAGGAATGGATGATTGCATGAAAGAACCCTTAGCACAGCAGTTGGTTGTTGGGATTAGAACTGAACAGAACTCATTGGTCTCCTGCACAAAATCCACTCCAAATTTCTTCCTCCAACAGGAAGAATTTGCGTATATAAGATTCAGGAAAAGCCATTTTGCTGCTGGTATTATTAAATGATTGGTAACATTTCTGATGCCCCTTTATCCTTAAAGGTTTCCTAACAGATTCAGATTTATCACTATTTGTTTCATTTGTCAAGTATAATTTCTGTTTTTCTTCTCAAAATGTAAATCAAAGCACATGAGCAGTTTTCTCATTTTATCATCACAGCAGCAGATCTACTTGGAGACAGAATTTGGCCCAAAGTCATTAAGTAAAGTTCTGTGATGGAACTTGGATCTTCCATCTTCCAATACAATGCCTTAACCACTACAATACAATGATTCTCATATTTTTCCTACCTTCCTGTATTACAATTATTTTGTAAATTATATTAAATTATATCTAAATGAACAATGGATACTACCAAAATACAATCATTTAACTTGAACTTCAATACTCTTACACTTGTATATATTTCTTGTTATGTGTATTGTGCACATACAATGCATGGAGATCCAACATTTGGGACTCAGAGATTCTGAGCTATAAATCAAATGCATTTTTAGTATTTTTTTCAAATCTCTGACATTGTGCATTGTCATTATTCCATTTCTCATTGTCACTTCCTGACATTATTTCTTCATATCATCACTGCCACTTCTTCCTATAAATTGACACTATAGTGCAAACTCTGATACCATCCCCTATTCTCTCTCTCTCTTAGTTACCTGGAAGAAAAAGTGGAGGATAAAATAGATTATACAATCCTGCTATAGAGCTCAGGCTATAAATTAGCTCACAAATTATTTTTTGAGTTAGATTCCTCTCTTGAGAAGCAGATAAACATATGGGCATGCCCCCACAAAGTAAGTAGATTTCTGGTTTACACACACAGAAAGTTCACAAAGTGCACTAAGTAATAGCAAGCATAATCATTATTTGTTAGACAAACTTTTATTGGCATAATTGACTTACTATATCTACCATATGTAAACATGTGATTTCTACAACATAATGGGTGAATTCACATGCATTAAGCTAAACCCAAACCATTTTATGACTTAGCAGAGTGCATGAACCAATACTATTAATGTGCTGTGCTTTGGATTCAAGAGTAAGCATTGGTTTCATATTTGAAAGCACAGCACAATTTCATGGCAGGAAGGGAGTTTCATAAAATTAGTTGGCTCATAAAAGCTATTCCAAAATGCTACATTTTCATCTACTATATTTTCTTCAAATTGATTTTGCTGAGATGTTGGCCTCTGGCTCCTAGAATTTTGCAAGGATCTACTGAATCACTCTGATTTAGCTGAAAGAAACCAAACTAGAGCAAAATACAATCTGTATTTTGAAGGCTCCATCATATTATTTTAATGTTTAGAAAGGCTGAACTCTGCTTCCAAATCCAGATGAACGGAAGCAACCCAAGCCCACCCATAAATGTTCATTGTCTGAATGTAGCAGGGATATGCAACATTCCAAATTTAGCTAACATAATAAATTGCAGTTATTAGTTACACAATTAACATTGGCCAAAATGTATTTATTTGTGAAATGTATTTATTACTGAAGAATGAGAATTTTCATTTTGTAAAGCTTAAGTACAGAGCAGACTGTAAACATAATGCCTCTTATTTTTTCCCGTTTCAAAGCTACAATAAAACATTGCTGTTCAAAGGTCTTTTGGGTATTATATACTGTATGTTAGAAGTTGAAGCACTGTATGTGATTCTGTTCTGAGAGAGAGAATCTTAGGTTCAAGGGAGCAGGTTTTATAACAGAATGGAGTTTTATTTATGAGAAACACACTATAAGGATAGAAACAGCATAGCACATGGCTAGCAACCTCCTGCCAGGAGAAATGTTAAAGAGCATGTTTTCCATGTCTATCTGGGAAGAAAGTTTCTTCAGACTGTCAATATGTTAAGCAAAGAGCAGATGGAATGATAGATAAAAAAGGAACACAGAGGAAATCCTGAACTTTCTATCTGTACGCGGTATCTTTTGGGTTAGTAGCTCATGAGGATTTGGACTTCCAGAAATTGAATTTTCTAAATACCCCCCCCCCTCAAAAAAAAANCAAAAACAAAAACAACAGGTTTCCATATTTTCAGAACTGTTATTCTGTTTTAAGTGACAATCTGGCTTTGAGAGTTTGGTAGATGAACAATTATCATATTAAGAGGAATTTACTCATGCCACTGTCCAGTACAGCTGGCCAAGCCATTCCTGTACCAGTCAGCTCATCTGCTTTTTTACACCAAGAGCACATGAGTCAGCCATCTATTGATAATTTTAATTTGTTAAAATATTAAATAAACATCCTGCCTCTTAGCTTATGCAATATTCATAGCTGCTTACAAAAATTTAAAATAAGAATCATAAAGCATTGGAATAAAAACAAGGCAATGAAAGTCAACAACACATTGTAATTAATATAATTAAAATAAAAATTCAGCTAGCAATGAAAAGCTTGGTGAAAAAGAAGCTTTTCCTAAAAATGGAGGAAAGAGGCTGCATGACTTCCTAGAGGAAGGCATACTATAATCTGGGGGCTACATAGGAGAAGATTCACTCTCATGTATTAGAAAGCAGAGTTTTTCATTAGTTTGTAAGAACAGAAAGAAAAAGAAGCACAGAAAAAAGGAAAAAGGAAAAGAAAGAAGAGTTCTAGCTATTAATTAATGTCAGTTTGTCTTATTGAATAAAACAGAATATTACACTGCCTTGTTGCAAAATCTGGCCAGATATCCATACAAATACAAACACAATTTGTTACTCTTGAGTTTCTTAATAATTTGTAGAAAAGCTAATTTCTGATATTGCTTATTCTGATAAGGGTTGGATTGGGTTGGGTTTTATTTTATTTGTTAAAGAAAACTTACTTTTGAAATTTTACAACAGAGTGAGAATTTCTCAAAGTCCCTAGGCAGGATTAAGTTCAACAATGGTTCATTTTTAATTTCTCTGTCATGGAAAAGTTTTTTTTCAGTTGGAACATATCACACCATAAAAAGTACTATTCTACATAAATATTTTTTTCCCAAAATCGTTCTAAGGTTACAAAGGATTCTCTTTAACTCTTTTTAAGGATTTAACTTTACTGAACTTCCCACCAATTGCAAATTTATTTTATAAAATGTACTACCTCCTTCCAAAGACTGAAGGCAAGACAAAAACGAAGACCATCAGCAAATGCCTCCAAATTAAGACAGCTCTTCCACCATTGGTGTCCAAATACAGAAATATGAGCTCTTTAATGACTTCTTAGAGTCTACTCTCCACTGAAATCTAGCATGTTCACTCTCACACATATGTATATATGCACAAGCATTTAATGCATACATGTTTAGCTATACATACGTTCACACTCCTCATAATATTCCTCCTGAAGCCTATTAGTTTTGCTGCCTATGAATTATGATACTAATAACAGTAGCAGTAGAAGTTACATGAAGGAAAGCTGTATCTTGGGCTGGCGTACATCACCTTGTCAGGAAGAAGACATAATATTTAGCTTCTTCTAACCTTCCTTTGACATTTAGGTACCACAAAACAAAACAATGAGAATGCTTCCTTCCTAGAGATAATGGATTGCCTTGTGGTTTCTAACATAGTCCTTACTGAACCTAGATCATCATCAAATAAAAACACCTCTCAAAGAACTACACAATCTTACCACCAAACCCTGGCACTCTACAATTTTGGATCCAATCCCAAAATGCTGCGGACTTGAAGTCAAGTAGGGGCTTAGCATATATACCAGCAGTTAATTCTTGTTGAAGCAAGCTATTGTGAGATAGCTGAAAAAACAGCCAAATTTTTCAAATAAATGGAGTCCTAGTGGACGATCATTTAAACATGAGCCAGCAGTGTGCGGCAGCAGCCAAAATAGCTAATACAATCCTTGGTTGTTTAAACAGAGGCATAGAATCAAAATCACATGAAGTATTAGTACCACTTTATAAAGCCTTAGTAAGACCATATCTGGAATATTTCATCCAGTTTTGGTCACCACGTTACAAAAAAGATACTAATATCTTTTGAGACTTTGGAAAAAGTGCAAAGAAGAGCAACTAAGATGATTAAGGCCAGGAGACAAAAACATATGAAGAACAGTTGCAGGATTGGGTATGGCCACTCTAGAGAAAAAAGGGCTAGGGGTGACATGACATTGTATTCCAGTATTTGAGGGGCTGCCACAAAGAAGAGGGGGTCAACTTATTTTCCAAAACGCCAGAAGGCAATACAATAAACAATGGATGAGAACTAATCAAGGAGAGAAGCAGCCTGCAATTAAAGAGAAACTATCTAATAGTGAGGACAATTAACCAGTGGAACAGCTTGCCTTCAGAAGTTGTAGGTGCTTCATCACTGGAGGTTTTTAAGAAAAGACTGGACAGCCACCTATCTGAAATGGTACAGGGTCTCCTGCTTGACAGGGGGTTGAACCAGAAGACCTCCAATATCCCTTCCAGCTCTATTCTGATTGATTGAAATGCTGTAATTGGAGGCTTTTTCTTTTTCCTCTTTCCTTGACCATCATCATCGACTTTTCAGATGTTGGATTTCATTGCAATTAATGTAGATATCTAGGAAATCTCGCTAGATACATCTTAATCTATGCCAGAACTGTCAACCTTGCTATCTACAATGTTCACAAATAAGAGCAGTAAAGCCAGCATTTCCAAGGCATTTTGATGTATATCAGACCCAACCCCTTCAAAATTGCATTAAAAACTTGTCCTGTGAATTTTCTCCAAGACAGAATGTTTTGGAAATAAGAGTTGGAAAAAATAATTATTAAGAATAAATACAAGTTCTGTAGACTTCCTGTAATAGTTTCCTTATAGTCATAGAGCTCATTGGACTTATCTTTCAGCTGCCTTATCATTCTGCATTCTTTGCTATATTTATGTCTTTTCTTAATTTGTAGTACACAGTACTCTAGATGTGGCTTAACAAATGTCTTCTCCTTCTCCTTCTATATCCATTCTATATGGTTCTGTATTTTACCAGTTCAATAGCACATTTTTTTCAACCTGATCAATGATCACAGCAATTTATGCAATATTTATGCACAATCTTTCAGCCATAACATCATGACATTTCTTCTTTCCAAATTTATACTCTAGGTTTAACAAATTTCATTTACATGGAGGAACCTGACAAACATATTTTTGCTAGGAAGAAATGCATCCCCATTTCTTGTCATTGCCCCCACCCCAAATGCTTCTGGAGGCTTGGAACCTTAGTATCTTTTTTTGAACCAAACTTGAAAATTAATATTTCAAATTCTGGACAGAACCCAAAAACAGACCAACCACTGGTGAAAAGGAATTGGGTGCCATTTGTGTTGATTAATCCTGCTTTCTGCAACCCTCTATGCCCTATCAGATGATGCTTTAGGCATTCTTCACAATGTCTTAGGACAGGAGTCTTCAAACTTGGCCCTTTTATGACTTGTGGAATTCTGGGAGTTCAAGTCCACAAGTCATAAAAGGGCCATGTTTGAAGACCCCTGTCTTAGGAGATGCGGGTAGAAGGGTTTAGCCTTGTTCTCTTTTTCCTTCACCTTCGCTGAATTCCAGTCACCATTACAAAGGGAAAGAGTTTCTATGTTTGTGTTAGATGTGGTTAATCAAATCTATGTTAAGTTGTTTTAAAACTACTGTATTTGTGAAATGGCATAAGGATTATGTAGTCATTTGTTCATGTAGGTATTTATTAAGTCATGGATTGCTCCATAAGAAAAACAGTGTTAGAGAAATAAATGCATGTGCTAAATTCAACACACTCACATGCAGCCAGCTATAAAAAAAAATCATCAAAATTTCAACATTTTCTACAGTGTGCACAGCAGCTGCAGCTATATCAGTTTTAATGAATCAGTGAGCCATCCGGGAGTGATACCATAACATATCGGTGTAAAAAGAATTGCAGTTTCAATGGGGTTGGTGGGAACATTGTCTAATCCTAGACGCTGATAGCTCAATAATGGCCAAAAATCTAGGCCATTAAATAGTCATATTTAAATGATTAAAACTAATCACATTTCATTTTTTTAAATGTCTTACATACTGAATATAATAACAAAGAAAAGGGCAAAGAAAGAAAAATGTCACAAAACCAGATATTCCTTATATATTGAACAAAATGGATTATTTTAATACTTTATTCCAGTTTCCATCCTGACACTTCTATAGGAACAGCTGTTAGTCTTGGGACTGGCTGCAACAGGAACTGCATTCAAACCTTAGAGTATAATTGTGATGTGTTGAATAAGCAATATGAAATAATTATATGCTTTGAATGCCTTATATTCCATTCTTATTCATCTTCTTAGTCTGAGGCATGTCTTTTTATTTTTCTGGTGTGCACTAGTTGATGGAATTCTCAGATTTGGTAGTCCTTTCTGAGATCTTAGGAAAACATCAGAGAAATGTGTTTGAGAAGTTGATGCTTACTTTGACATTTTGATCGGAAATTCTTTGTAGAACTATTTATTGCAGTTAGAACAGAATAGAATAGAATAGAATAGAATAGAATAGAATAGAATAGAATAGAATAGAATAGAATAGAATAGAATAACAGAGTTGGAAGGGACTTTGGAGATCTTCTAGCCCAACCACCTGCTCAGGCAGGAAACCCTATACCATTTCAGACAAATGGCTGTCCAGTCTCTTCTTAAAAACTTCCAGTGTTGGAGCATTCACAACTTCTAGAGGCAAGTTGTTCCACTGATTAATTGTTATAACTGTCAGGAAATTTCTTCTTAGTTCTAGGTTGCTTCTCTCCTGGATCAGTTGATGATGGCCCCATTCCTTCCTTCCTCTACACATGATTTCTGTCTTTACATGCTATGTGCCCGTGGATCTTGGATTATCTAGAATATCCTGAGGTTTTTTTTTCTCTTGATGCTACTGTTTGACAAGAGAAAAAAATATACTGCAAACATGCAATTAAAAAACATATTTTCAAACATCTCAAATTGTTATTGAGCAGCCTATATAAAGATACCCATGGGTCAAGATAATTTCTGAATAATAATAATAAAGTTGGAAGGGACCTTGGAGGTCTTTTTGCCCAACCCCCTGCTCAGGCAGGAAACCCTATACCATTTCGGACAAATGGCTGTCCAGTCTCTTCTTAAAAACTTCCAGTGTTGGAGCATTCACAGCTTCCGGAGGCAGATTGTTCCACTGATTAATTGTTCTAACTGTCAGAATGTAACTCCTGAATTGCCCAGATATTTAGGTTATATTCTAGGCAATTCAGGTGGTCAGTACTCTACTTCCAAGTACTGAAGTATGATATAAATAATCAACCTATTTTAGTTATTTGGTTAATTAACTAGTTAATTAATTGGAAGAGGTGATGCATTCTGCAGTGTAGTTTATTTCTAGCTTATTTATAAGGTAACTGAAATGAAAATACTTCAAAACAAAGGGATAAGTCTCCTGGCAGCCATTCTTAAACATACAAATCTGTTCCCTTAGAGGATTAAAAAAAACACATACAAAACAAAATATATTCTTTTAGAAGTTTCATTTCTGGAGAATAGAATTGGACCTTGCCGGGAAAGAACAGTTCAGTAGCTGAAGATCAGGAAATCCTATCTTTTACAATGGTAACTTTGTTCTGGCCATAGACTAAGCCAAAATTACACTATGACTCACTCAGAAGGAATGTATGATTTTTTTCCCCTTAAATGTCTGGCGTTTGAGTCACCCAGAACTCAGTCAACATTCCTTTCAGGCAAAACCTTTATTTCATCAAATGGCTGAATTTAGTCAATTGAAAAAGTGGAAGAACAGCTTCCAAGGTCAGTATTAGGCAAAGTTGAAAAAAGTATGATGCATTTGTATAGCAATCATTAAATGAGCTCTAAGAATATTGCTACAGATTTTCTGCTGCATGTATGAAGTCTTTGGAGAGGAAGAATTTTGTGGTGTATAAATCATAACTTCTTGGTACAACATGGATATCATTGAAGTGATTCCTTATGGCCATGTAGGTTCTGTAGTTAACTCATGTCAACTGACAACAAATTTAATCATTTGATTCATTGCTCAAGTTCAGGAAGACTATCAAGACTGTTTCAGGCATTGCAGACTCTTTTACTAGAAGACTTCTACAAAAAAGAATAGGAATGCTGCCCATCTGCAGACTGTTTTATATGATGATCAAAATATACTTTGCACTTTTTATAATACATCAGAAATGTTATCCAGCTGTGCTACCATACACACAGATGTCTGTTTCCTTAGTTTACACAGGAATTACACCCACAAGCACGTAGCTGATTGCATAACCAGCATAGATGCACATGCTGCACAACACAAATGTGGTGTTATTACATTTAACAATGACCCACAGTCACATGCTAAATCTGCTTTGGAAATGGTTTTTCTGTAAATAATTTAATATTTCAGAAGACATTTAAATTAGCTATTGTCTTAAATTGTCCTAGTCCAGAGAGGATTGTTAATAGTGGAGAAAGTGCTCTCTTTTTTTTTAATGGCTTTTTTTGTAGTTGTTTTGTTTTCTCCTCCATTACAAGTCATTTTGTGGAAACAAAATATAAAAGAAGGGTGGACAAAAATGGAGCAAGGTTACAGATAGCCCTTGTTTAGCAACTGCCTTGTACAGTGACCATTCTGAGTTTTCACGATGTTGAAAAAGTAACTTTGCAACCAATCTTCACTTTTACTGCCTTTGCAAGTCTGTAAAGCAAAGGAAAGCTGAAGTAAGTTCACAAGCCCAGTAAATTACATATTTATCTGAAAGTACCCTTGTTAGTTTAAAACTTAGCCAATAGAGTAATACAATATTTCTCTTAAAATTGTTTTAAATAGCATGCTAAAGTTGAATAACACTAATGTCTATGAAAAGTGCTATAAAAATATCAAGGTGCTGCTGAAAAGAAAGAGAGGTAGGTCTGTATTAATTTTTCCTCATTTTTCCTATCCCCCCCCATACAGTCTAGTTATATATTCAACTTTCTAAAAATATTAAGAACAATTGGGGTAAAAACATTTGTATCCACTGAAGGTACAGCTGCAAGCTATTAGAGATCTATTTCAGCTTATATACATGGAATTTCCATTTTTAATGCTAAAATGGCACTGCTAGAATGGCTGTAAAAATATCCACATTTATTGAGCTTAGCTCCCAAGGTGAGAAGAGCGTGTGTGAGAGGGGGTAAGTATATAAATGCAAGCTAAATGTTTCTATATTTGATCCAGCAGTCTAAAATACATGTCGAAAGAAGTCTGAGTCCATTACTGGACTCAGCACATAATATCTAAAGTCCACGTAAGTCCATTCTTTTGATTTAGAGACATGCTGACAAAATTTAATATATTTTGTCAACTTTGTTTACAGTTGGAACTAAACTACTGGGAAAAACCACTAGTAGAAGAACAGATTTGCCAAAGGGTGAATCATGCCATCCCACCATGAAACGAGAGAGAATTTATTCACCAGGCCTTCTTGAAGTGGTTTTCTGTGATTCATGTTGGCTTTTTAACCTGGCGCAACTGCTTCAACTGAACCATGCAACTCTTGATTGTAAACAGTAAGTGTATTTCCCAAAGGACATCCGTTTCTTCATAGAGTAACAGGAATAACTTGATTAAAGCTTCATCTTAGATTCCAGTGGTCAAGAGACTATGAAAAACCTGAAATATCTGAAGTTTTGTTGGATGACAAAAAACCTACCAGCTTTAAAAAGCAGTTAATTTGGCAAGATTATATTGGATTATTCAATTCTTTTGGATTTTTTTTGTGGTTGGTTTTAATTATTAGCCATCAATATTTCAAAATATTCATTTATTTGATATTTATAACTCATCTTTTGTTGCTCCTCAGTGTGGCTAGTAAAATAAGAAATATGAGCAGTTTATAATAATATTTTTATAATATTTTAATAACTTAATTAATTCAGATTGAAAACAAATCTACAGATGGACTTGTCTCCATTCCTAAAACAGCATACATCCCCAAGCTGCAGAGATAAGAATCCTCTTCTGCATGAATAGATTTCAGAAAGTGAGGGCTTTTTTTCTTCTTCTGCTGATAAAGAAGTTCACCTTGACAAAGATTAGCCAGATCCACTCCTAAAGTAAGAAGGCAAGAAGCACGAGTCAATCTGAAAACCATCTGATGGGAAGAGGTCAGGGTTCAGATGGACACCTCCTTAGTTTCACAGAGGTATAAGGACTGGAGAAGGGGATCAGACTTGCAAGTTGTTGCTACTAAAACCAATTTAATAAAACAGTTTTAATCTTCCTTTGGAGTTACTTTCTTGGTCTGGTATGCATCGTTGGACTGCAGTTGGCCATTAAAGCCCTTAACTGTTTAGGGTTTTAAATATAAAGACTCATATTTTAAATGGTGTCTACAAAAATTTAGCATCAGTACAAATGTTTCAGCATAGGTATAATATTGCTCTAATAGCATGCATCCATTAGCAACCTATTTCATTTTGCACCATGTGGAGCTTCTTGGTGCTCCTCAAGATTAACTAGTTTACAGCATTTTTGCAGGAAAAAATTGGAGCTGCAATCAAAACATGAATAACTGTTGCCCAATCAAACTGGCTCAGGGACAGTCACAGCTGGCACCCCAGATGTAATTGTGAATTCAGAGATTCTTGAGGGATAAGAAGCATTCCAGACTGGAACTAGTCATGCTGGAACACAGCCCTATCCAGACTGAATCCTAATCCCAGGGCCTGTTTTATTGCTGACTAATAATACCTTCTTTTTGTCTGGATTTAATTTCACCTGATTTCTCTCTTTCAGCTGATTATTGAACTTAGACAGAAACCAAGGGAAACAATCTTCTCCCTTTTTGGGGAGCTAGATGGTGGGGGACAATAGAGCTGAATATCATTAGCATACTAATAGCATTTTACTCGAACACTCAGAAGGGTCTCTCCCAATACTGTAGTTGCATGTAAGTATTAAACAGCATAGCAGGCAAGATGGACCCCTGAGGCCATTGGTTTATGTGCCAGATAGTCCCCCCCTCCAGTACCATCTTGTATTCATAAACTGAAAACAAAACCAGAACCACAGTAAAAGAGTAAGCCAAGATCCAATTCTATCAAATGATTCAGAAGGATACCATGCTTGATATTACTCTTAAAAACTGTATGGGAGATCACAAGGAACCAGGTCATCCCCTTTGGTTCCTGGCATATAGGAACCAAACACAAAAATATATATAAAAATATAGAACTCCTTATATACGCAATAAAAGCATCTTCAATCCTCAGTTAAAAACCGTAATAAGATAAATCCAGAGAAATAACATCCTGCAGATGTCACTTAAAATATTTTTAAAATGTTATGGATATTTTATATTTTATCCCATTTTTATTCCAGTGGGATTTAGCTCTGATCATTTTAATCTATAAAAAAGGCTACTGGATCTGTCTGCTATTGATCAGTCCATTAGCCTACTTAGCATAATAGGCAAATTGTATACTAAGCATTCTCAGACAATGAATTCTCAGACTGGGTTTACTCTTAAAACATTTAAGCAGGCTTTAGAGCTGGTTGCTGAATCTTAAATTACAGTCTTATTTTGAAGCTTGTAGTCAAACAACATATTTTTAGTCAAGGATCCAAGTTATATGATGGATGCATTTAGATTCCCTTTTGACCTTACCTCAAGATATAAATTCTGATGTAATTTTAAGAACTATACTGTAGATAGGATCCTGCTTCAGCTTAAACTTTATGAGAACTCTTTTTCAAAAATTAGATGCAGTATGTAGACAAATTTCCCCAAATTACACCAAGAAATTCATGTCAGCAGAGAAGTTAGGCAAGGATGCATCTTGGCACCACTGCTATCTGTATATCACTCTTCATACAGCCAAGAAAAATAATCAGTCTTATTATCCTCCAAAACTGAAGGACAAAGGCGGAAGATCAGGCTGCGGCCTGGGATGTGGCCGCAGCCGCAGCACTGGACCGAGTCGTGCCGCTGCGGCCTCTGACCCGACGTAGATCTCAACTAGCTCCTTGGTTTACCGAGGAGCTGAGAGAGATGAAACGCCGGAAAAGACGCCTAGAGAGCAGTTGGAGGGATACCCGAACCGAATCCGACCGAACACAGGTA
>NW_015386981.1:112938-114692 GCF_001527695.2 Protobothrops mucrosquamatus
CCCCCCCCCAGTATGAAGTAGTTCCTGAAACATTAAGCCACATTTTGTTATATTACTGTTATTATAAAGATGTCCAGTTGCTTTCCAGGCCACCAGAATATATTTTATTAATAGTTCTTACTATTAATATCTAATCAGTGTGGTTTTATTTCTCTGAATGTGGTTAGCTTTTGTTTTGCTTTTTGTAAAATATGTCATGCTATGATCACATTAGTTTTATCATTATTAAGTTTTATCATGGTTTTTACTTGCTGTTCCGGAATTTGTTTTGTTTTGTTTTGTTTTCTGAATTGGTCAGTTCCCTGTTGTTACTAAAAACACTCAACAATGATGAAAATCAAGTTTTAAAAAGAAAATACTCAATTTAAAACCAAGGTTTTTAAAAATCTATTTAAATCATTAACCCAGATTGGCTAGAGCCATAAAAAATGTTTCAATATTTTTTTTAGACACTGGGAAGAATGTGAGTATGAAAAACATCTGTTATGATCAGACTCAGGAAATAGAGAGAAGTTAAATTTTATTGAGGGAAGTAAGACCACAACTATATTTCAGCTGCTTAAAAACAAACACCTGCAGCTGCTTGGACTTGGGCAAGAACAGCTCTAATAGTCAGAGTTTCAGAGTCTGAATTTTATTCAGTATAAGAGTGATTTGTCTGAGCCAAACAATTGCTTTCTGGCGACCTTTCCTTCAGTCGTTCCTGTTGGATGTTAAAAGAGGTCTCCCAGACACGATCTATTTGCCTGGATGAATCAGACTATTTCCAAAAGTCCCATGCCACTGAAAGTCCAATCTTAGAATGAATGGAACGTAGCCTTTTCAATCCAAAGTACAGAAGGTGCTTCAGACAGAGGTTGGGTGTGCTTGCTGCCTCTGATAGTGATTTCTCTCTTCGGTTTGTAGAACAGCTGCACAGTCTCAGGAAAATATTTAGGTTAGGATTAAGGAGTCATCTGGCTACTGTTCAAGCCCAGAGAAAGGCATAGCTTTTTTTTAAAGGAGGTGCCAACAGATATAGTAAACCAGCTTAAATCCCCTCCATTTTGGATCCAAATAGCTAGACATCACAATTTGGGATTTGTCTCAGTCTCCCTATCTGCCTGCAGAGTGGAATTAATAGAATAGAATAGAATAGAATAGAATAGAATAGAATAGAATAGAATAGAATAGAATAGAATGGACCTTGGAAGTTGCCCTTGCTTATTCATTCAGTGATTATTCAAAGTTTTAACTAATGAACTAATGATACAGCCTATCCTCAAAGTTCTGGCTATTGCAGGGTCCCCCAGCCTTCCTGTCCTTGTGTCCCACCATGCCATCAATCACTCGGACTTCTTTTGCTTATGCACACTTTGCACAGATCTCCCAAGCCCTTGCCCAGCCTCCCCAATCCACAAGTGGCCTGCAGTGCTGTCCCAGATGTCTCCTTGCTCCTCCTCACATCTGGGTGTTGCCCTTTCCTGGGACTCCCGCTGCTTTCCACTCAATGATCTGCATGGCTTGGGTTGTAAAAACTGCAACCAACACTGCCAGGATTATTATCTTTAAGCAATGCAGTCATGTTGCATCACACAGCAATGGCAATCCAGGTTCAAATTGCCATCATGACCCAACCAGAAGCCATTGTTCCAACAGGGCAACACTGAATGCCATGACTCATTGTCCACAGAAAATGTCAATGCCAGAGGTAACAGATATAGTCTTAAGATATTCTGGTGACTGAAATGAAGAAGATTCTACACTGTCACCAA